>NC_089959.1:1500000-1733374 GCF_039105145.1 Kwoniella newhampshirensis | reverse complement strand
TAACCCCTAACCCCCTAACCCCCTAACCCCTAACCCCCTAACCCCTAACCCCTAACCCCTAACCCCTAACCCCTAACCCCTAACCCCTAACCCCTAACCCCTAACCCCTAACCCCTAACCCCTAACCCCTAACCCCCTAACCCCTAACCCCTAACCCCTAACCCCTAACCCCTAACCCCCTAACCCCTAACCCCTAACCCCTAACCCCTAACCCCTAACCCCTAACCCCTAACCCCTAACCCCTAACCCCTAACCCCTAACCCCTAACCCCTAACCCCCTAACCCCTAACCCCTAACCCCCTAACCCCTAACCCCTAACCCCTAACCCCTAACCCCTAACCCCTAACCCCTAACCCCTAACCCCTAACCCCCTAACCCCCTAACCCTTAGGGTCAAAAGGTGGCACGTCGACGAGGAAAGGTCCGTGCGAATCTCGTGAAAAGGTCAATGCTGGCTGTTTCCCCTCTCTCCCAGCTCATCACGCAGCTCGTGACAGAAGGGAAAGAAGCGGAATGTATTTCATGGTGATTGTATGTGGAGCGACTTTCTACAGGCGTCTCTCAACACGTCGCGCACCTCGTGAAAGGGGTCAAAGCGCTCTGTTCTCCCCTTGCTGCTTCATGTGTGTGTACGCTTTGGTGCTTTGGTATTCCCTGCTCTGTTGTGTATGCCTGTTCCACGTAGCTTGTGACTATAAGGGAAGAAGGCTGTCGTTCATGTCAATGTCCCTTGCTTTTATTCCAATGCTGCTCGTTGTGTGTGTACAAATGTGTGTTTCACGCAGCTCGTGACTGTGAGAGAAGAAGTTCGTTGTTCATGTCAATGCATTCTTTGCTGTAATTTTAATGCTGCTTGTCATGTATGTACGATTGTGTATTTCACGTAGCTCGTGACTGTGAGAGAAGAGGCTCAATCTGTGGATGCTCGGTTGCAACGTTCTGCAACGGTCGTATCAATTCTCATTTAGCATCATATCCTTGCACATCTGCTTTCACGAGACTCGTGACTGGATGAGAGAAGCCGCTGTGTCATGACTCTGCTTGTAGAGTGCACTCGCTTTCATGAGGCTCGTGACAGCAGGAGAGCAGACCGCTGTGTTACAAATACTGCGAGACATTCTCGATGGTGACTGATGTAATTGAAATGGACTAGCTTCACGAAGCTCGTGACTGCAAGAGAGCAGACCCCTCTGTACCAAATGCAATATCCTCAAACGCACCGGTCATGAACCTCGTGACGATAAGAGAGCTGACCGCTCTGTACCAAATGCAATATACTCAAACGCTCCAGTCATGAAGCTCGTGACGACAAGAGAGCAGGCTGCTGTGTACTAATTGCAATATACTCAAATGCACCAGTCACGAAGCTCGTGATGACAAGAGAGCAGGCCGCTGTGTACTGAATCCAGCGGTCACGAAACTCGTGATGACAGAAGAGACAACCATCTGTCCCTCTCTCAGCTAGTCATGAGACTCGTGACCAGGGTGCAAATAGAAGATTGATATGGTCCCTCTTGCTGTAGTCACGAAGCTCGTGATGGATGAATCTGTCATAACTTAATGATCTGCCAATACCCTCGTGATATATGGTTGCTGCGCCAGTGTCTATGGTGGGTACCATTATTTACGCTACAATAGGTACAATAAATGGGTCAATGTCTACGGTGATGTCCCATTCTTGAAGATATATACTCGTATGTGAGACAATGTACCCCTCTTGACGCTATTATCTCCCTGCTTCCCCCTCATTCTAATCGCCTCTGGTCAGATTCTCGTGACTACCATGTCCTGGCACAACCCCATTGTCCCAAGCGGGCGTGGGTTAGATTAGACATAGAAAGGTTGACCAATTGGGGGGGGAAACAGGTCACTTCAGTAGGCACACCGACAGGGCACTAAAATCAGAACGGTCTGAGGGATTCATGCGCAACAAGCACTGTTTGAAAGGGCAAGGCCCAGAGACCTACATGACGGACTGACATGATACGACCCAAAGACAGTGTAGAGTTATTGACACTGGAAGATGGTCGACTTTTATGACAAACACTGGAAGGCGACGAAACTGCGAAAAATCTTCAAATGGCCGTGGGCAGTCAAGAATCAACATTTCAAGGTCGTGAAAAAGGTATATGGTGGATGGGCTGCATGCGTACAAAGTGCGTGACCAGGGTGCAAATAGAAGATTGATATGGTCCCTCTTGCTGTAGTCACGAAGCTCGTGATGGATGAATCTGTCATAACTTAATGATCTGCCAATACCCTCGTGATATATGGTTGCTGCGCCAGTGTCTATGGTGGGTACCATTATTTACGCTACAATAGGTACAATAAATGGGTCAATGTCTACGGTGATGTCCCATTCTTGAAGATATATACTCGTATGTGAGACAATGTACCCCTCTTGACGCTATTATCTCCCTGCTTCCCCCTCATTCTAATCGCCTCTGGTCAGATTCTCGTGACTACCATGTCCTGGCACAACCCCATTGTCCCAAGCGGGCGTGGGTTAGATTAGACATAGAAAGGTTGACCAATTGGGGGGGGAAACAGGTCACTTCAGTAGGCACACCGACAGGGCACTAAAATCAGAACGGTCTGAGGGATTCATGCGCAACAAGCACTGTTTGAAAGGGCAAGGCCCAGAGACCTACATGACGGACTGACATGATACGACCCAAAGACAGTGTAGAGTTATTGACACTGGAAGATGGTCGACTTTTATGACAAACACTGGAAGGCGACGAAACTGCGAAAAATCTTCAAATGGCCGTGGGCAGTCAAGAATCAACATTTCAAGGTCGTGAAAAAGGTATATGGTGGATGGGCTGCATGCGTACAAAGTGCTCAGAACAGAATAGCTTATGCATACATGTAACGTTGAGAGAAATTGATTTACATGAAAACAAGATTCCAAAATTGTGGGTTCCAAGGCGAAATCGTGGGTTCCAAAAGTTGCAAGGCCTATTTTGGCCAATTATTACCATGGCCGGTAATTTTCGAAAAATAAAAAGATTTTTTTCCTGGAACCCAGGCCTGGGTTCCGCTCGGGAGATATATAGGCCTGGGTTCGGCTTCGGAGATATATAGATACCGCCCAAAAAAGGACAAACGCAAGTCAAAAGACGCTCCAAACATGGTACCATTTTGTGACTACGGTCCATTAGTACCCAATCTCTTCTTCTCAGTCTTATAGGTTGTCTCATGCATGCATGAAAAAAAAGTTGCGGCCCAAAGTACTCAAAAAGATAGAGGATCGACGCATAAATGGGGGTGTCTCATAAATAGGGGAGTGACGTTATAGGGGGGCCAATCTGAAGGGTCGGGTGTCCACAAATCGTCATCGTGCGACTGCTCGTTACAAGATTATCCTCGAACGCGTTACATAGACTCATACATGCAGCGCCTGTTCTTGTCTGACTATGTGTGACACCCAAAGTGATCCCGTCGGAGAGGAGCGAAGCAGGCAAAGACGCTTTCATCGGCGCTCTCGGAACGGATGTCATCATTGCAAAACGAGGAGAGTACGGTGCGACGAGAAGAAGCCTGTATGCGGGAGCTGTTCAAGGAAATCAGTCGAACACCTCGTATGTCTTTCTGCCTCACACCCTACTTGATGCATGCCTCCAGGCGCAATAACACCATTGTCTTCTAGTGCGCATACCCATCGTGGGTGAATAGCCATGCTGGAACGTCTGCCACCGCGACGGCTTTCTCGCCGGTCCGTAATATCTCCCAATCTCCCCTTCCCAGCACTCAGCGACTCGCTTCACAAGGCCGAAATGTCACAAGTACTCCTCGCTCTCCTCGCTCTGCACACGACGACCATGGTCCAGTCATGCTGAGGGATGCCGACCTTGCGGCTTCCGGCTCAAGTCCTTCAGCCTCTCATCTCATATCGCTGTTGAACCCTCATCCGCAGGGGGTCGCCCAAGCAAACTTCTTATTCGAATCGTCCTTCCTCGAATACTTGTCTGACGCGGATATGCAATGGTCGGTTGGTCCTGTGGCTTCAGAGGGAACGCAGACGGAGAGTATCCAGCAACTGATCGCTCGAGTCACACGGCAGCCTTCCTCCCGTTCATATGCTCTCTCCGTCAGATCTACCTCCCCGTCTCCCGCGCCCGCCCATCTCTCCTCATTGTCACTTCCCACGGGATTAGCTAAACAACCTGATCCACTGATCGCGTATTTTCCTTCAACAGAGCAGCGTCACCTGGTGAGCATCCAGTCTGGTACAATGAGGAAGAGGAAGTGTAACCATATCAAATAGTTTCGTCACTTTCTCAACGAAACGGCGCCTGCTCTCGTTGTCATACCGATTCCGCAGGACCGCAACCCCTGGCTCGTTCATACAATCCGGTTAGCGCTGGGTCAACCTTATGGACAAGACGTGTTCCACGATGCCTTCCGAACAGCTCTTATATCGCTCGCTTCCCTGGATGTGGGCATGAAAAGCAGCACCTCTCTCCAGCAGCCAAGCGATAATGCTATGTACGAACTCAGCTATGATCAGAGGTCGACCGCCTTGGAGCTGTTGAACATCGGTGAAGCGATGAATGGGGGGAACGCAGGTCTCGATGCAGTCGATTTGACGCTGGCTGCGGTCGTTGCTCTAGCGTTTCGAGACGTGAGTTTCGTGAATGGCCAACTACGGGAAGCTGATGGCGAGGTGACCAGAGACTGGCAGGTTGTCAAAGTTGGGAGGAGCCGATCACTTTGGGGGTCAAGTCAGTCAGTGCACAAGGGGGCCCGGCGGCCTATATCGCCCGTCACTCGACATTGCAGACACGATTTCTGATAGAACAGATGGCATGTGTGGAACTCCTAGGTACGTGACCGGACATCATCTGGTGATGCTAACGCGATCCAGGTTGTATGACGAATTATGTCGCACCAAAGATCTTTTCTTGGGATAACCCCTGGTTACACCGGCGAATTTCAGGGGAAGACTTGCTCCAAGGGTCTGAGGAAGGAGACAGTACAGATCATCTTGCTCTAGTCTACGGCTGGGATCGGTGAGTGGTTCTTTCGAACCAGTGAAGCCGTACTGCTTACACGTGCAACCTAGACTTGCGTTGCAATGTTGTGCTAGGGTGAGCAAGATATCATCCTACGTCCGTCTTGCGCTGACTCGACCCAGAGCATGGTGTTGAACGACGAATATCAACAGGTAGGACTGCTGAAGGAGCGCAATTCGAGATACGGCTACGCTGCAGTCACTTCTATGACTTATCAACGCGAGGTCTCGATGTTGGCTAGAGGCAAGAAGCTGGTGGAGGAAGCCCAAGCCTTACGATCGCAACCCACGGTCAGTTTTGATGTGAATTTCCTTTTTACCTTTACTGACTTTAATCATGGCTTATAGCCATCGTCGACCTCGGTCCGCGTCTCACGAGGTAATTCGAGTCTGTTGATATGCCTGGAAGTAACAATCCTGTGCAGTCATCTACGGCAGGATCTGAATCATAAGGATATACAAACGAAAGTGGAGATGGTGCTCGACATCCTGGATAAGTCAATGGGGGAAGGCATGTTCGCTGGGTATGTCTCTCCAAAGGAATCGAGGCCAAATACTTACTCCTCAAAAACTCAGGTTTCTCTTGCCATTGGTGTGGATAGCAGTGTGCGCCGATCTGGATCACAAAGAGCGGGTAAACAGCCTCTTCTCCAGGCTTCAACAGCATTATCATCTAGAACCCGCTTTGATGAATCGATTGGTGGAGTTTCAATGGGGAGAACTCGCGACCGCGAGCTTGGAGATCTGGTTGGACGAGATGAGGAAAACAAAGACCTACGTGCCGATATTCTGAATGTGTTGTATGCATCTACTATCATCTACATACGTCTATACAAGCATGGGCCGTAAAAATTCAAAGTTGCGAATCTACCAGCTCGCGATACCTTCCACCAATCGCAATGAGCTCTTCATGAGTTCCAGACTCGACGATCGAGCCTAGTTCCATGACGAAGATCACATCTGCCTTTCGGATGGTTGATAAGCGATGGGCGATGTGGACAGTGATTCTACGGGATGAGTTTTAGTCTGCGACCATCGCTTTTTCTGTCGACCAGTATGTACCACTTACCGTCCTCGCGATGCATTCTCGAGCGCCTCCTGGACCCGTGCTTCACTCTCGCCGTCAAGTGCACTGGTGGCCTCTGCGATGCGTCAGCACAAAGTGAAGCTAGAAGATCGTGCGACTCCGCTCACCGTCGAGTAGGAGGATCTGTGGATCTCGAATGAGGGCTCGGGCGATGCATATCCTCTGAATGGAAGTCAGATACAAACTTAAACGGCCATTGATGACTCGCCTGTTTCTGACCGCCACTCAATTGACCACCTTTCATTCCGATCTCGGTGTCGAAGCCGTGGGGGAGGGACTGTATGAAGTCCAATATGCTGCGAAGTGTCAACGGCGAAGTAGAAGCACACCAAACACCCACCAAGCTTGGCGACAAGCATCTTCCAACTGTTCATTGGTGACACTCTCCGGCATTGGGGATCCGCACTGCAAATGGTAAACAGTCAGCTTGATCTTCTCAGACCCCGACCCCGTCACACACCGTTAGATTCCATCTGATCGACATGCTGTACAAAATCGGTTCCTGACTAACATATCCCATTTGGCTACGCAGCTCGTCGACTTCTAAGTGTCGTATATCTCGCCCGTCAAGTAGGATACGGCCAGATGTCGCCTCGTAGAAACGCTGCAGTATAGCGAGCACGCCTAGTCCTCTTGTCAGGCACCCCTGTCAGTGGTTCGAGCCGTTCACTTACTGCTCTTTCCTGCACCGCTTGTCCCACAGAAGGCGTATGACTTGTTCGACTCCATCTTCAGGCTGATACCGGCCAGCGCAAGGACCTGTGGTCGACTTGGGTACCGAAGTTCGACTCGATCGCTGTTTCAACGTCAAATGACACACCAGTTTTCAAAACATTCTACTCACAATTCTATACCTTGTGTCGCCTTGTCATTGGAGTATTCTGCCGGAGCGGAACTAGTAATCGGACCCATCTGCGGTACCCGAGTAATCCATGACTTTGACAGAGTTAGCGTCGACGACTGCGATGATGACTGATTGAGACTTACATCAATGATTTCAAGAGATTTCTTCATGCGTGTGAAGTCTCCTGTGTAAGTGAAGATCTTTGCGGAGATATAGACTGCGGTTAGAACAGATTCAAGGACCGAGAAAACATCGGCCCTTTCCTGATGCAAGCGTTAGCCAGTTTCGCTCAAGCTGTCTTAGCTTGGACTCACCGCAGTACCCCTTGCAATCTGCCGTGCACCCCACCAGAACATGAGACCGCCAAAGAAATCCAGCATGGCCTGACAGAACCCCAACGTCCATGCACAGGTAATGAGCCAACGAGTTTCGATGGTTCCACCGATGAATTTCGCTTTGAACTCTCGAACCACTTCGGCCTCCCGTGACAAGGAACTGATCAGCGAAAGAGAGTTGACTGCTTCACTGATGTATTCGGATTGCATGTCCGTCTTTCTGTTGAGACCGCCCTCGAACTTTTCGTGACATTTGAAGTTGATGTAGCCTGCCGACGTGTTGACGGCAAGAGTTGGGATGACCATTACCGCAAGACGCCAGTTGAGCACAAAGGCCATGATCAGGGTGGCTATCAAATTGGATCCCGTACTAATGATCTGTGAAAGGATCAAACCGATGAAATTGCCGACATTCGCTGGATGTTGACTGATGGCGGCCGTCAGAGTTCCACTACCAGAGTCTTTTCGCTCAAAGAACGCGACCTCTTGCTTGATTAACGCCCTGAACGACTCTCGTCGCAGTTCTCTAGCGATTTCGTCGCCGCTGTACTCAATACCAAATGCTTGTGTGCTGACGACAAGAGCTGCAGCGAGAGCGAGGATGAGGAACCATAGCGACCATCTATCGGCGGCGGGTCGCATGATTGAGAAGTCAGATATGCTGACTGACACAATGGTCCGCCCGGTCATCCACCCTGCCACTACAAAGGTAGATCCGCCCACCATGCCAAGGAGGACTGATATGCCAAACGTGAATTTGATGTTGGCAAACGCAGTCTTCGCGGAAGGGAATGGCCGAGGTGATATTTCGCTGATATGACCTGAAGGGTGTATTTCTTTGGAGGCGAGGGGTTGCTGGACAACGGTGACAGGAGCGCTGATGGTAGACTGAGGTGTCACCTTGCGCGATTCGTTCTGGAATAGATGGGGTAAAGCCAGTGACCGGAAAGTCTGGTCGGGACAACTAGGATCAAGAAGCTCGTCATAGGTGCCGGTCTGAACAATGTGACCCGCCGACATGACTATGATTCGATCGGCAGCAACAACGGTGGATAAACGGTGCGCTATGGCGATTAGTGTCATCCCACGGTCTCGCTGCTCGCGAAGCAGAGCCATTTGAATCTCCATTTCAGTATCGGCGGAGACAGCAGAGGTCGCTTCGTCCAACACCAGGCAGCGAGGGCGACGAACCAAGGCTCGAGCTATTGCCACACGCTGAACCTGACCACCTGAAAGAACACCTGTGCGGCCACCAGAAACTACGGTTTTCACACCATCCGGCAACTGGCTCACAAAGTCCCATGCCTGAGCTTTTCTCAGAGCATCTTCCACGCGTTGAGTGATCGCATCGAGACGAGCTTGAGTCTTAGGGGTATCATCTGCCAGGTCGATGTCGGGTCGATATTCCAAGTCGGTTCCGGCAAGGCCGATAGCAACGTTATCGAAAACGGTTCCACTGACGAGCTGAGGGTTCTGTTGCACCACAGCGATTTGATGACGGAGAGATGTGATGTTTACATTCCGAACATCATGGCCGGCAAATCGTACAACGCCGCTTCCAATGACAATGGTCTCTGCGGAATTTGATTCATCCTTGTTCGGGTCGGACATACTTTCCAAAATAGCGCGATCTTGGGATGTTATCTCCGTGGCAGTGACAGGATCGTACATTCTGAGCAGAAGTGCAGCCAGGGTGCTCTTACCGCTGCCGCTGCGTCCAACAAAAGCGGTGAACTGACCAGCGCCGATTGAGATCGTAATGTTGTCAAGGGCCTTTTTGGTCGGAAGGCCAGGATATGCGAACGTTACACCCTCCAGCTCGACTGAGGGCTGCCATCCGGTGATCTGCTCGAGATGAAGACCTGATTGATCTCGAACGTCGATTGGAGGTCGACGTTCGATTTGTTTACGTAGATTGCCAAGGCTCTGCACGGCCGAGGAGGTCGCGACGAAGTGAGGTACGATCGCAGCGAAAGCGAAGAAAAGATTTGTATAGTTGTAAATTGTCTGCCGCGGAAGAGTGCCGAAGTCAGCAGTTGGATCTAGGCAGCTGAAGAATTACTCACAGTGACGAGGTTGCCCACAGCCAATCCCCTCGTGATCGATATACTACCGTACCAGAAGCCCAAAGAATATACTATAAAACCGAAGCCGTATACTACGCCCATTTGTAAGCCTTTGATGGCGTTGATACGTATGGCGAGCGACTGAAGTGTCCGGAACATATCGCTCTCCAGCTTTGCAAGCAACCGAGACCCTATGCTGAAAGACTGGATGATGCGGACTGACGATAGGCCTTGCTCAATCAAAGTCGATGCCCTACCATCAATCTCATCGCTAGCTTGCGACACCTTGTCAAAATAGTAGCCAGTGATGCCGAAGAAGCTGAATATAATGGGGATCAAGCATAATAGGATGCCGGCGAGGCGGGGAGCCCGTGCAAATGCGGAGACCAGCGCCTGTCCTTTCGATATCAGCTAGGAATCGTCGATTTGATGGTGAAACTCGCCGTCACAATGAGACTGGTCGACCAGATCAGGTATCCCAGACGTTCTCCTAAACCTATCCGTACACTGCTGACATCTTTGCTTGATCGCGATATAACTTCTCCGGGACCGATACGATCGTAAAACGCTTGATCTTGGACGATGATAGCGGCGAGGTATTCTTCTCGTAATGAATTGGACAGTTTGGAGCCCGCCATAGTGACTGGATTTGGGAGGTTCAGCTCATACGCTCTGTCTCTGTTACACTTGACTCACAACAGTACTGGAAGATCGCAAATGTCAACCAGGTCACAAGTCCGATCATGAGCATGAGCCATCCACATTCATTTCCTCTCGCCATGACGATCGACCTATCCGTGCTGTTCACTCCGTTCGTCCAGTATCCAAACATCATGTCGAAGGCTGGCAGACTGACTCCGCATATCGTCGCACATAGTGTGCCCACACCATACAGAATGAACGGATGTCCCGAGAATCCGCTTGGATCTCTGATCAAGGAAGGCAGAGGTGGGGCGAAGGAGAGGATGTACAATGCATTGGGAAGTGTCGAGCGATGAGCGGTCAATGGCGGTGTGTCGATTGCTCCAAGAGTTCCATTCTCAACTCGATTGGCAGACTCCATCTTCCAGCACTACTCTTCCGTACGAACGATCGGGATATGATACATGGTGCGTGACGAGTTATCGAGTCTTGCTGCTCTTATGTAGCTCGGCTCCGATCTACAGCTTCGCATAGTTATAACTTTACACGAAGTTCACTCGAGTGGATGATCAAACCCGTTGCTCGTATAACGAAGGGATCGCATGGGTAGAAGGGTAGAAGGAGCTCGTATGACACGTGGTTTCAAGGGTCTGGTCGTAAAAAGATGACGTAACAGTCGTCAGTCCTTTTCGGAAACGACCGATCGTAGGCGCTTGTCTTTTTTACATCAAACGTTCACTGGTCCCGTCACATCGCTGAGCACTCTTGTATGCCCGTTCCCACCTCGCTCCAGCATCAACTCGCCACGACCTTTGGTCATGCCAGGCTGCAAAGGGGAGACACACAACTGCAACAATAGGTCATGAAACTTGATTCCATTCCACAAATATCGATACAGATTATAGAATATACCAAAATCATTGTCCTGTGAGTGTCCTTTATTCCGAAATTGTCCACGATTCATATGTCAAGAGCTGTCCTGACATTTCCAAGAGAGGGGTGCGAGGAGAGAGCGGTTTTTACTGAGTACCGATGACGGTCTGGATTTGTTCGACTTCGCCTTCGACAACTTCGACCTCTGACTGGACGACGAGCAAGAGACAGTAGATGTTTTCGAGAGTGACCACACCATCGACAGGCGCGCAATCGCTGTACGACGATCCGGAAGAACCAGTAGCAGAGGATGCAGAGCCAGTAGAATCAGAGCCAGCAGATCCGGAGCCAGTACTTCCGGAATCGCCAGAGCCAGAACCCGAGCCAGTGGAGGGGGAACCGGAGCCGGTCGTCGAGGAGCCGGTAGAGTCGGAGCCGGAAGAGGACGAGCCACCACCAGTAGAGCTTGATCCGGTCGAACCTGATCCCGAGTCACCAGAAGGAGAACCTGATCCAGCGGAGCCTGAGTCGGTAGAGCCAGATCCACCAGATGCGACGGAGCCTGAGCCATCAGTAGAAGATGAGCCTGAACCAGTAGAGTCGGAACCGGTGGAGCCAGATGGTGTAGAGCCTGCACCGGACGAAGAACCAGAGTCAGTAGAACCCGATCCCGAAGTACCGGAGGAAGCGCCGGTGCCGGAGGATCCAGTGTCGCCGCCCGCCCCTGATCCAGTCGAGTCAGATCCTGTAGCGGAGCCAGCAGGAGGTGTGCCGGAACCAGTGGAGCCAGAATCAGAGCCTGATGAACCGTCGCCAGACACAGCACCCCCGGGGGTTGAGCCACCACCGGACGAAGATCCGGCACCTGAAGGGGTGCCAGTAGGACCGGCGGAAGACGCGCTGTCCGAGGCACTGACAGGAACGCTCACAGAAGAAGTGGCGGATCCGAGAGGTGCAGATGCAGAGCCAGACATGGAAGAAGAAGGCAGCGTGGCGTTGAAGAAACAGGCAAAGTTCTGGTTGGCATCCCTTCCGCATTGGCCACCGGGACAACCGTTCTCTCTACAGTCGGTGAAGTTGCCGAAAGGGTCGGGGGTGATGTAGCAGACGGTGGTGATGGAGTCCTCGGTAATGTATTCACCGCAAATTTCGTCGCCGGTACAGCCAGAGATCAAGCATCCCTCTGAGAGCGCGATGGAAGTCGACCTAGGGGGAGAGGACGAGGTCGCAGATACCGAGGAAGAAGCTGACATGGATCCCATTGAAGCTGACATGGAGCCCACTGAAGCTGACATGGAACCCATTGAAGTTGACATTGTCGTGTTGAAGAAACAGGCGAAGTTCTGGTTGGCATCTCGTCCACATTGTCCACCAGGGCAACCGGTTTCCCTGCAGTCAGTGAAGTTGCCGGCCGGGTTGGGAGTGACGTAGCAGGTGTGCGAGATCATGGAACCGGTCATGTACTCGCCGCAGAATTCTCCGGGAGCGCAGCCAGAGATTGTGCAGTCGACGGGAGCAGGTGTGGATGTGGGGGAGACAGCAGACCCAGACAGAGTGGAGGAGCCAGAGGGGTTGAGTACCACTGTAGCTCCTGCACCAGGAAGCGAGACGGAAGCTGTAGCCCCAACACCGACGGGAAGAGACGCGGTGACACCGACGCCCAAGGGGGCAGAAGAACTCTGTCCGACAACTACGGTAGCTCCGGCACTGCCGACGGGCAATGGAACTCCAATGGTAACGATAGGGTTACCTGCCGAGTCTGTCGCACTGGGAGCTCCGCTAGGGTTGACAATGACAGTTGCGCCGCCAACGATAGGGACTGAGGCGGTTACAGTAGCACCAATGCTGATGGGAAGAGTGGCAGTGGCACCGACTCCCAGTGGGGCAGATGGGTCTTGGCCAACAACGACTGTGGCGCCTGAACTAATGACCGGAAGAGGAACACCAACGGTGACGATAGGGTTACCTGCTGAGTCTGTCGCACTGGGAGCTCCGCTAGGGTTGACAATGACAGTTGCGCCGCCAACGATAGGGACTGAGGCGGTTACAGTAGCACCAATGCTGATGGGAAGAGTGGCAGTGGCACCGACTCCCAGTGGGGCAGAGGGGTCTTGGCCAACAACGACTGTGGCGCCCGAACTGATGACCGGGAGAGGAACACCAACACTGACGATGGGGTTACCGGCCGCGTCAGTTGCGCTTGGGGCTGCACTTGGGTTGACGACCACAGTCGCGCCAACGACGGGAATGGTAGCTGACACTGTTGCGCCAATGTCCACTGGGAGGGTCGCGGTGACACCGACACCCAAAGTGGTATCGGGATCCACAACGGCAGTCGCTGTGACATCGACGATGGGCACTGATACGGCGACTGTAGCGCCGAGGTCTCCCGCAGAAGCGGTCGTCGAGGGATTAACAACAGCAGTCACATCGACCCCTACGATCGGCACTGACACTGCCACTGTTGCTGTGACAGGCAGAGGTACGACAGCGGTTGCGTCGGCCCCGAGGACGGAGGTGAGGATCTGACGACTATTGAGATTTCGTCAGTCCACAAATCAAGCGTGACCGACACAGACTGAGTTAGACTCACCGATAGTGAGGCCATGGCCTGGCATCAGCGGCAAGGGCCAAGAGGAGAGGAGCGAGAGCAGCGACCCTCATTGTGGAAGTCCTGGGATGTGGTGTCGGAGTGAAGTGTAAAGGAAGGTAGTGGTGACCGTGATGGCGAGTGTCGAAGCTGCGTTGTTGTCGAGAGTCTTGAGATAAGGAAGAAGGACCTCTGGAATCGTCTCTTGTGACCTCTTCTTATACCTTTTCCTGTCGAGCACTGGATTGCTTGTTGCGGTCGAGACCAGCCGCTTTCTGAGGCGAGATCCAGCCTCCCCCGCCAGTACTTCTCAATGCTGTTGACCAAGATTCAGGCATTCTCGTAATTTCTTGTCAGATGAGCGTTCCTTCCTTCCTTCCCGACGTCCTAGACCCACGCCATGGGGTCGTCGCGGATGATTGATAGCGATCGTCCTGACAACAAGCGGTTTATAGTTTAGCGTTATCAGTGATTGAGACAGATGTCGATGGAAGTACTGTTCAGTATTGACGTCAACGGCTTTAGACAGATGTGCCTCGTCAATGCCAATCCTTCAGACATGTCAACACCTCTGATGCGTACATTGAATGGTCGCATACAAAAACAGGCAATTCCATCCATCTGGTGTCCTTGAGGCGACCGTTTTTCCTTTTTAAGTTTGTGATCAACAAGTCACACCTCGATAAGGGAGATTTCTTGAATTATCTGGAATCAGCGAAACCTTATCTTGACGTCAATGGCTGGAATGACTGAACATTTTGGGTTCATGATCAACAAGTCAGCGGTTCATCGGAAGGTACATTACAGCGAAAAGGCGAAACACATGTAAACTCACATGCTTAATTAACGAGAGGCGATCAGCCACCGATCTATTTGACACGTAAATGAACACGTACAAGCACGCATGCCTGCGACCCACTGGCGTGTACCATGCACCAATAACAAGCAGTTCCCCCGCGGAAACGACCGTCCGGTGGTGATCAGGGTGTGAGGGCCGTCTGAATTGTCCTATCGGACGGCAAGAAGCCGTATCGAAAGTGATCGCTGCGTTCCGACCTGGAGCTCTCTCGTTTTGGCCGTCGGAAAGCGACGTTCCTGGCATCTGAATGGTAAAGTCGATTTCCTCTTTCCGGGAGTACAGTTCGGTCCGGACAACGAACTCAAATATTGCCGACCGAGATTGTCTGAAAGCTAACACACTTGTTGAGGTTTGCCTGTCCGATGATCGATTGGGATGATTGAGCTGGGACCTCGCTCGATGTACCGCAGGCCTCAGGGCGAGTCCCCCCATCCAGTCGACGGCGGCCTCATCCCGATAGCTAGCCACTCGTCCCAGACGACGGTGAAACACTACCGGACAACCGGGATGAACAGGACCGAAAGGCACAGAGTGTTTTGGATGGTCATTTGACGTCCCATGGTACTGTACCACTAAAGTGGAAATTGTTTCTATTCAATCCAGGTGAAGATGAGCGTCTCTCGATGAGTAGAAGCAGGACATGGATCTGTGCAGAAGCAATGTCGGTAGTTTGGTTCGTCAGATCGCTGACTTTTTGGTGGCTGGCAATGATATCAATGGCTTCAGTAAACTCGGAACACTACTGAGTCAGTGTCAGACGAGGCAAGTGTGGACGTCCGACAAGCGAACATGACGCATAGGACGATGCTACGGCGGCGACACAACACACAGCCACTAACAAGTCGATCATGTTCTAGACCGAGTTGATTAGTCATGTTATCCCGACATCTTCCGCGCAGGTCAGTGTCAAAATCTCAATCACCAATGGCAACGCTGATTACGGCCGATGACAGCGAATGCATAGGCACTTGAATGACTACTTATACTACTTGTTGATTTACTGTGTCAAACCACCATTCTCGTAGCTGGCTGAGCCGCCCTTCTGTCCTTCAGCGGAAGCTCGATCACGGTCACCACCTGTACATCTCTCAGCATGACATCTGAATTGGGGAAAGATTCACTCACCGAACCCATGCTCAGAGCTCACACCTATTAGATCGCAAGATGATGAGCTAAGAATAGACGTCCGATACAGGTCAACTTACGGTTATCCTTGCCACCGTCCTTCTTCTGGCCATCATGAAGGGATGGCCTACGAATCGTGATCAGACAGGTGCAAACGACTAAGCAGAGAGGGGGACTCACTTGTAGGTACCGGTGTCCTCGCCGATTCCTTCAGTCACCAGGCTCGAGCTTCCGTCGCCGACTTCCTCGAAGCCGGTACCCTGATTGCCGTGCTGGCCACCACCATGCTTTACGGGGAATTAGCCAACAGATGTACATTTGGAGGAAAATGAACTAACCTCCTTGAATCGAGCATCGGGAGTACCATCCGCCTTGAGGTGTGTTTCAGAGTTGGAGTGACCAGGTTCAGACGACATGATCGTACGTTTATTTGTTGAGGGGAGTAGGGGAAACGACTTTCACAATCATGCACAAGCTTTATACATCGCTGTGCATCTATCCCAGTGATTTCAGATCTTGCCGATGGTGTGATGTTCTCGATGTAATGTTCTGAGATCCAGCGTCATTGCTTACGTTGTGGTGGAGGATATGCACGCGGTAAGACCTATGTTCTACCGGTTTCAATTGAGGGCATATACGCGTCAACGTCTTGTTAGCCTGTCAGGCCCTATGAGTCAGGCCGATCGATGGTAGCGTGAAGAACCAAGCCGATCGAGAACCTGAAAAGGTTTGCAATTGGAGAAGGTGTTTCGTCAATCGGGCTGATCATGACCTGATGAGACCAGGCTGGCGCCGAGTGGTGACGATCTTAGTCGCTCCTAAATTGATCTTGTACCTATGATCGAATATCTGATAGTGCAGCATGGTCGCTCTGTCGCGCTGCTCAAGTCACTTTGACAGACCAGACTTTCGCCTGATGATGCCAAGATCAGCCCTCACGATCAGACTCAACGTCAGAGAACGTTTGTTGCGCAGGAGCATCGACGCTGATTTGATTACCCGCGTCTGAACTTCTCACTGGTGCGGAGCGAAATGACTCTGATCGTGTTCACGGGAAGCGTTGCTTTCTCGTAAACCGACGCAAGTGTTTCATTGAGCCTAAGGCGCGTCGTGACACCCGTGACGGGTCTTGTAAGATAATGATATCAATGCATGTACGGTGCTGAGCGTTAGAGTTGTATGATACGATGTTCCACGGTCATCAATGTCGACTCCACGTCTCTTCGAAGCTCTATCAAGACAGTCTGACGTTTCAATTATTATTTAATGCTCTAGGTCTACTAGAAGCTGACGTTGTCGGGGCTTTGGACGAGGAGATCGATGAAGAGGATGTGTGGACGGAAGATGTAATGAAAGATCTCGCCGCAGATACAGATGTACTCGACACCAGATGCGCGGAGAGAACTCCTGCTTTACTGGATGACACCGCCTTGGCGATCGGCGATGAGGCGCCTGTCGCCTTGCTGGTGGAGATGGGAGCGGCTGAGCTTTTGGCGATCGCGCTTGACACCACGGACACCTTTGCCAAGGAGCTGCTCCCAGCGGTCGGGATGACGGAAGTCGACTTGACAGTGCTTGTTGACGAGAGCCGGACAGAGGAAGAAGTCGTTGTCGAAGGTTTGATTGAGATCGAGCTTGTCAATGATGATTTCGCTGATGGTGCAGCCATTGAAGACTTCGCAGAAGAAATGACAGAGGAGGACGGCTTGATGGAAGCGCTAGACATGGATAATTTTGTGGATGAGGAATTGGCAAAAGTTGACTTCGCAGTGGATGCCGTAGCCGTAGTGTAGTTGTTGTACAATACCCCTGTATCACTCAGGCCCGTCCCAGCAGAGTTGATGAGCATGCCCGGGGTGTCCATGAAATACGCGTACCGATGGACGTCGGGTTGCGCATCCAGCCATGGGAGAACGGTCTTCAGGAAAGAGTGCAAGTCGTCCTGAGTGTATGTCCCATCACTGTTATCGAGTCCGAACTCGGTGATCCATATAGGTCTGCCACCAGCAACCTTTCGGGCCGCTTCGACATGGGACATGAGATAATTCGCTCCAGCCCATTTGTTCGAATACCAGTGTAAGACGATGAAGTCGATCGTGCATCCCGTGCAATTACCGATGAAGTTCTCGAGATAGGTGAGTCCACCAGGACTGCCTTGATTGGTCACCGCTGGTGAGCCGAGAAGCGCTTTGCCTGCGAAAGGTTGCATGTATTGTTTGTACGTCTGCACCGAGGTGTTGACGCTCATACAGGCTGACTCCCAGTTGGGAGTACAGAAATCGGGCTCATTGAAAGCTAGCAACGCGGTTGCACCGTTGTCGATACCCTTCTGAGCGTTCGTCTTCCAGTTGGCGAGGAGATCCGCGGCGTTGCTCCACAACATGGGAACGAACTCCAGTGCTGAGTTGAAACCGGATCCCGTCTGTGCTTCCGCCCAGTTATACGCCCATGATACCAATGAGTTCTGACCGGAGAGCGAGAACGGTGCAGTGAGATTGGCTTGGTTGAATGATAGACCCCTTTTGCCATTGTTCTTCACCGGGCTTGCGCGTCTATCAATAGCTGTAGCAGACAGCGGTCAGTGAGCACCGAAACTTCCTAAAGATTTCAGTGACTCACCATGCCCCGATACGGCTTGAAGAGCGAGAGCTGAAGCCACCACGAATTCGAGCTTCATTTTGTTTCTTCGCGTGATGAATCAACGAGGTTGTGCACATGCAGTGTCGTATCAGACTACCAAGAACTCGAGACAACTGTCAAGCATCCAATCAATATATAGCTTGCATCTTCATCTGCCTTTATTTGTTTCTGAAAGAAGCGAGACTCTCATCTGTCTAAATATAGGGGACCGAAATTTAAAGTTACCGCAACTTTTGTCCGGATTCGGCTCCCTCTGCTTGTTTACTGGTCGATCAGATCATCATGTCAGGGGGATTCCGACGCCATCCCGTCACGTCTCGTGCGTCCATCGACTGGGACATGCAGTCAATCTGCTGGTTCCGGGGAGGGAGGGAGCGAGTGAGCGAGCAACCAAAGGTACGCATCAGAGCATCATCACATGTTATTACAACACATGGTCGGATCAACAGTCACCGCTGCGCTACCGCGGGTGGAAGATTGACTGGTATAGAAACCACAAGGAGGCCCGGCAAATGATCCCATTGCACACTCGCGTGTGATAACCACTACAAGAACATCAGCTGCGTCCGAATGGATCAGAGGGACAACGCACGTGTATTGACAAACCGCAGCCGTCGGCACTCCTTTCCTCTGCGTGCAGGTCATACTCTCCTTCGAGTTCAAGATCTTTGCCTCCTCCTCCACCGCACACGACGGGAGTGACTGCTCGTGTCCGCACGCCAGCCCAATTGAACCCGCCGGCATCGCCAAATCGGGACTGAGCGATACCCATGGTCCAGGTCTGCTGTGACAGATAGAAGACTACCCTCATCTTGCCCTTGGGAAACAAGTCGTCTGCCGATACCATGCAAGGAGGAGGCGATGTGGAGACGCGGATCCGGAACGGGATTGATAGGGGTTTCGATGGTTTTGGTGGAAGGAGCGTGAGATGAGCGGTGAGGATGGGAGGCGTGACAGCATCGAAGGTGGTAACAGATGACGCCGAATTGCTTAGACCAGTATCGGGCAGTGCGACGGGAGGTAGCATGACAGGGATCTCGAGGGACAGCCTGCGAGACTTAGCTTACTTGATCGCGAAAAGTCGGGGTCAACTCACTTGATATCCCGTTTGATCAATCCTTTCCTCTTGATCTCGACCGTCATTTTCCACTTCACAGAGCTGTGGTCCGCTCTCATCTCATCCATTGTTGGCACAGTGGGCATGATTCCTTTCGTTCGTGGGCCATCACACCCACAAGTTCTTTCAATCGGGATATTCAAGCTCGCTTGTAGTAACATCTCCCCGTTTTCCGCCTTCTCCTTGATCTGAGACAGCTCCAAGGTGGTGGACGTCGAAGCGAACACATGTTCCTCGCGTGAAGTGATAGCCATAGCTCCCCCGCCGCCCAATCCTGCATTGGCAATTTGTCCCGCCTACATAAATTGTAAGCTGGATACAATGGAACACTTCGACTCATGTACCTGGTATCGCGATTTCCCCATCAACGCAGCTGAGCTCGCCCCTTCCAGGACACAAGTCGCGTCACCGGACCAGGAGGCGAAGGCAGATGATGATCCGGAGACGATGATCGGTATGTTGTCTCCTGGCTGATAAGACCTAGCAGGTACACGCAAGGTCACCCCATGTTTTGTGGTATGCAACTCATGCATTGAGTACTGCGGTGGGAGCTCTTTCTCGTCCGACATGGTGTCGTGAGTCGAGAGATGTATGGTGCGAAGATTGAGGGTGAATGACAAGCATGATTGAAATGCGATGATGAGATTGAAACATGTGAACAGCCTCTATAATTGAACGTCATCTCCTTCACTTGCGCATCCAAAATCAGATGTTCAAGTTCAGGTCTTAAGCGGGTAAAGCTCCATCGTTTTCACGGCTTACTTCGCCTGCATGCATGTTCGAGGTGTTGCCTACGCCAGCCAGACTGCGATCCGTACGAACATGCATACACCTTGTCACCCTGCGACGTTCTCCACCGTGGTGGAACCGTCGGACGCAACGACACCCTCTGCTCTTTGGGTGTCCGCATCTCTGACATCGCCAAAGATCCCAATGAGAGCCTCAATGGTAGTGTTCCCTCCTGACAGGATGATCACAATGTCCCAACATTCTGTGCCTTCAGCTTGTTGCCGCTCATACACCCATCTTCGGAACTTTTGATTGTACAGGACAACCGCGAGTGGTACCGCAGCGCTCGGTTCTATGAACACCTTCATCCTCTCCATCACCAGCCGTGTTGCTTCTTTGATCTCTTCCTCCGGCACGCTATACACCCCTTCGAGATACTTCGGTTTGGTAGAAGAACCGGACGTGAAAACATCCCACGGAATAGCTCCGACCGGTGTGCGGAGTCCGTCGGCTATTGTGAGCGTCTTCACGGTCTCAATCCTGGTGGGAGGAACTGCATTCAGACCACGTTCTCCGTCATTCCCGCCTTGATAAGATGGCTCGCAACCGATGACAGCGGTCCCCGGTTTGTCGGAGAAGAAGACAGCAGTCCCAGACAACAGTCCACCTCCTCCGAGCGGTGCAAGAACGACCTTCAGCGTCGACTCGACGCCTCCTTCCGCTTGTTGGCTGTTGTATTGTTCGTATAGCTCGAGCGAGGCTGTGCCTTGACCAAGGATGATGTCAGGATGGTCGTAGGGAGGGACGAGGACGGCTCCGGTCTCAGCGATGACTTGCGCGACAACTTCTTCTCTTTCCTGACTAGTCGACCCGCTGAACCGAATGAGTTCGGTGTATGCTCGAGTCCCAGCGATCTTTGAAGGAGTGGATATCTCTGGCATGACGATGTGGGCCGGTATATCAAAGGTGGAAGCGGCCAGAGCTAATGCCTGAGCATGATTGCCTTCGCTTGGTCAGCAAGATGGCACTCATCAACCTTTTGTGATGGTAAGCTCACCTGAAGAGTGTGTCACGAGTCCTCTTCTGCGCAACTCATCCAGACCCATAACCTCGATCAGATGCGTGACAGCATGGAATGCACCTCTTGCCTTGAAGGCGCCTATGCGTTGGTAGTTCTCGCATTTGAAGAAGATGTTGAACTTGGATCAGGACCTGAGCCGGCGTTACTCGAAGCGATACGGTCTATGGTTTTGTTTGTGAGCAGTGGTGTCCGGTGAACATATCTCCGGAATTTCCCATAGGCATGGTGGATGGAGGCAGTCTCAAGAGGTAGAGTGGAAGCGATGTCGGCCATGAGGCAACGAATGGAGGTGTGAAGAAGAGACTGACATTGAACAGAGGGAAAGGAAAGGAATGTTGACTTGGGTTGATGGCGTTTGACACCATATTGCACCCATGTGATGACGTGGAAATCGTCCAGTCTGTCCACAGACTACGTGCATTCTTTCTATGCTATGCTATGAACCACCTTGATACGGATGCTTCTCCCTCCAGTGATCTGCAATCTCCTCTCGAGTAGCGAACCAGACGTCCTCATGCTTCTTGACGTGCTCGAAAAACTTTCTCAATCCAGCGATCCTGCCCGGCCGGCCCACCAGTCGCGCGTGAAGACCCACAGACATCATCTTGGGTGATCCCTCACAGCCTTCCTTGTACAGCTCATCGAATGCACCGATGAGGTATGAGGCAAAGTTGTCCGGGGAGAGGAAAGAGTTGTGATTGCCGTCCTTGTAGTCATTCGTGTCGAGGCTGTCGGGGACAGGAGGGATGTGACATGAATTGGGCGAGAGCATGGCATCACAGGGTGGCGATAGGTGGAGATAGCACAAGGAGGAGACAGAGGAGACATTGACCAATGTTAGCGCTACAAACGGTCGAAACAGCAGACTTTCCAGACTATAGCAAACTCACGCATAAGGTATAACCAACAGGCCCTTGACATCCACTCCCCCAGGCGTAGGCACATAGTGAGGCAGATCGTCGCTGTAATCGTCGCTGTAGTACTTCAGAGGCAAGCCCTCCTCCGCAAAGGTCTTGACCACCAATGCTCTGGATCTCACTCCCGCCCTGCTTTGGACCATACCATAGTACCAGCCGACCGGTGGTTTGCCGCCGATATCCTTGATGGCTGGGGAAGACCTACTTCAGCCCAAATTCGTCAAGTACGCGATGCAACCCTCACCTTTGATTGTTTTTCGGACATTCTCCACTTCCTCCTCTTCTGTCCATTCACTTCGATCGATCCACCTCCAGCCGTGACTACAAGACTTCAGCCTTTGCCTTTCCTGCAGGATAGAGCTTGACTCACCTCGCAATCTCGTGTCCATCTTTCACCAGCCATTCACCGACTTGAGGGTTCTGCAACAGAGCCATTCCAATCATATAGCTCGTACATTTCACGCCGTACTCCTTGAGCAGACGAAGGATCCGCCAGACACCCGCTTTTGAGCCGTACTGAAGCAGGTGTATGTGTCAATGTGTCATTCAGGAGGGATATGACGGCGAACCTACCTCATACAGCGATTCAATGTTGACGTTCCGGGTCCCTTCAAGTGCTTGACACCCAGGTCCCAGCTCGCTTGCCAATCTTTCCGAGCGAGGATCCCCATTCACAATTGTTGATTCCGATCCTTCCTCTACGAGGAATCAGCGTATGCCCAAGGCAGAGTGACAGATGACTTGCCGTAGTTCAGCACGACCTGGATAGCTATCTTCGCGCCGTTAGGCCATGCAGCACTAAGCAATCAGTAAAGCGTTAGGCGGTCAGACTCGCACCTGTCTGCAGCTTACTTGGGTGGGATTGGTCCATAGCCTACCAGATCTCGAGGTCCATACGTGTCTGTGTTCATCTCGAAGTGATGTTCCAGGTGGATTGGTCGATTTCAGAAGACAGACTCATTTCAGCTTGTTATCGCTGCTTCGGTCGTTTGACATCCGCATCGCCCGGACATGCTCATCATCATTTGTCGGAGATGAAGCGATCCCGAAGGACATATTCGGGAGGAAGCGATTCGGGATCATCGGGTCGGTTACACCCGTCTGAACGCACTTCATCATCTTCGACTGGCGTTGAGGCCTCCTCCCACCACGAGTAGTTGACAGAGGAGGAGCGCTGTCCTTGTCAGACGAGTTCTTCATGCGGTGATACATTCCTCAATTGTCCGCAGCCGCAGTGGGAAAGTCATCTTTAGCTAAAAGAACATGTACGACCTCATCATCCACAACGGACAAATCGTCTCTACCTCACACGTCTCGAGCCCCGACACCTGGATAGGTATCCAAGACGAAAAGATCGTCTGCATCCAAGCCGGTCCACTTCCGCATGATGCCAGCAAGCGGTACATCGATGCGAAAGGAGCGTACATCACGCCAGGAGGGATCGACACCCATGTACATCTCCAACAGTTGCAAGTCGCACCAGGGGACGATACAGGAGACACGTTCGAGTCTGGGACGAGATCTGCCATCGCTGGAGGAACCACCACCATCATTGCATTCGCGAATCAACAACGGCATGACAAGAGCCTGTATCCTTTAGTCGAAGAATATCATAGGAGGGCATCCAAGGATGGAACATGGTGTGATTATGGATTCCATGTCATCCTGACAAATCCGACCAAGGCCATCCTGGACGAGGAGATACCGGTGTTATTCGAGAAGGAGGGAATCAGCAGTATCAAAGTGAGTTGGCTTAGGGAGCACTAGGAGAGAATTGCAGTTACTGATTGCAGGATACGATAAATTGCAGGTTTACATGACGTACGAGGCTAGACGAGTGGGAGATCGTGATATGTTGGAGATCATGCTGAGGACTAGGAAGTTGGGCATGACCCTCATGATCCACGCGGAGAATGATGATATGGTCCAACTGTGCGTTTAGCCAATCTGGATCACGGACGGGCTGATAATCTTTTCCGACAGAGTCATTGACCACCTTCGAGACAACGACTTGACCGAGCCACATCATCATGCCATCGCCAGGACACCACTGGCAGAGGCGGAAGCCACCAATCGAGCGATATGTCTGAGCAATCTCGTCTCCTCTCCGATTCTCATCGTCCACGTCTCCTCATCGGCCGCCATGTCTCGTATCCGAACAGCGCAGAACGATCTTCAGCCCATCTTCGCCGAGACTTGTCCGCAATATCTCCTCATGCTAGCAGATGCTATGCGATCGTCAGGCCATGGAGGATGCGGTTGCTCCCACAGTGCAGAAGAGAAGGCGGAGGACGACGGGTTTGAAGGAGCCAAGTTGATTTGCTCGCCCCCGTTGAGGGAGAGTAAAGATGACCTCGATGCCGTGTGGAAGGGAATGATAAACGGGACAGTTACCACTTTCTCTAGTGATCACTGTCCGAGTGCCTTCGATCATCCAAAGGGTAAAAAGAAGGGGTTGGAGAGTGGAAAAGCGGACTTCACAAAGGTGCCCAACGGACTGCCAGGCGTGGAGACGAGACTGCCGCTGTTGATGACGTATGGAGTCGAGAAAGAGCGCAGTGAGTACTACCAATCCTCCTTTGTATTTGCTTCGTACTGACCTCTTACAGTCACTGTTCAGCGATTCGTTGAAGTCACATCTACCCAGCCAGCTCATCTGTATGGTCTACAACATCGTAAAGGCTCTATCGCTCCAGGAATGGATGCGGATATAGTCATATGGTTTCCCAATGGCACGATCCAAGAGGAAATTAGCAACGATAAGCTGCATCACTCCATCGACTACACGCCGTTCGAGGGCTTCCAGGCGACCAACTGGCCAAGGTGAGTTGACACCGTCGTGCTTAGCGCTGACTGTAGACTTACCATACTGCGCGGGCAAGTCATGTGGGATAAAGACAACGGCGGTTTGGTGGGTAAGGCTGGAGCAGGGTCATACGTCAAGCGAATCAAGGGTACCATGGGTCATGAGAGGCGAAGCGAGACACATTTGGAAAGAATTTCACGCATGGCCAAATGATAGATGCATAGATGGACATGTCGTATGTTGTTGAATGTACACTGACAGCTGCCGGCTGTCTGGAATCACAGTCCGAGATCATTCAACCACCATGCGGGATCTTCAGCCGCACCTACCCCGTCACCCGTGATCTCCTCAAACATCCTTCGCCATGCTGCCCCTTCGTCCTGTCCCCAGATGGCCTGAGTGTCAAACAATGCCTTCTCCTGCGGAGCCAAATACAACTGCGCTTGTCCAGCGGAGCTCGTTTGCCCTATCCTCTGTCGATATGCCACAGCGGCTTTCACAAGCGCCTCAAAGGCGTCTCGATATCTCTTGGCACTGGCCCACCGTTCGGCGATGAGGAACAGCACCGTCGAGCAGGCCCCAATATCGTGTAGCAGAGTGAAGGAATCGATGGCTGATTCGTTCAGCCACAGGCAGTATATCAGGGTGACACCTGCAACGAGAACGTCGTGCAGATCGAGCAGGAAGAAGCCAGCGGACTCCGTCTGATGTATCGTTTTGTATGCTTGACAGATGGAACCAGCAGCAGTAGCGCATGTGCTGATGTGAGCAGAAGATCTTGTAGGCACAGCCAAGAATGGCTGGATCAAGAGATGTAACGCCTTATGATATTCGAGCAGTAGCGCCTGTTCGGGCTCGGAATGACGTGACGAGTTGGGCTGGGCAGGATGTATAGCGCTTCGCCAATGATCCAGAGCTGCACGAGTGTTGTTGAGATGTTCAAGAGACGGTGGATTGAATTCGGTGATTCGACTGTTGTGCGTCTGTATGCACGCAATCAGGGGCTGAAGACGGGCCAAGTGGACATGTGTGTGGATCTCAGAGGTCTGATACGGAGAACGTTGTATGGCCTGAAGAATCTCGCTTGGAGTTCGAGCATTTTCGTCGATATTAGCAGGAAGCTATTTGTCAGCTCTGCTGCCTCCTCGCGACTCACCTCCACGTCTATGTCCCAATCGTGTATGGAAAATGGTCGTCCAAGCGACACGGCCACTTTCCTCTCCAAGATCAGAGCTGACCAAAACAATCTCTTCCGCCGTTGATCGATGTATCGCTTCGAATCTGGTAACCCCTTCAGACGCTTGTGTAGACCCAACTCGACGCATAATCGTATCGCCATGCCAGTGAGATGCCACACGCCCGGGCCGGATGGCGAATGCAACGAGTAAAATGCGAGTAGGAGCATTACCTCGATGTTCTCGGTGGTACGCAGCTCAAAAGCTTGCTCGAGGTGTCTTGTTGCGGCGATGAAATGAGCTTCTGGCAGCGTCTTGTCGAACGTGGGACCTTTCCCGGACAGCTGTAAATGCCGAGCACCGAGACCATATATCAAGTGGAGTTTGACGAGGATGACCCGTTGAGCTAGCGTGGGATTGATGGTCGGTAATGAGTGACGCTCGGTATGGTGTTTGGTGATGATCTTTCGGTCAAGGAAGGGGTAGAAACGATGGATCTTGACGAAATACCCCTCAAACAATGCCGCACCAAGCGAGTCGTCCGGCAGAGAAGCTGAAGGTGTGGTCGCTCCCGGACGATGACACGAGAAAGGTCGATCGTTTGACGAGGGCAGATTCCGTATCGGTCTCACCGAGTCCTCTGGGGAGGTAGCCGCTGGTGAGTCACGAGGCGTATCAGAGTTTGAAGGTGTGTCACCGTCCATCTTATCATATATTGCCGCTTGGACGAGGTTGGCGAGGGAGAAACCTGCCGATGATCCGACATAGTATGGCTCAGCTGCGGCACATAGCGACAAGAATCCGAGGGCGTTTCCAAGGTGACTGGGTGGGAATGGGAGTTCTGCAGACTTGGATGCTTCCGCCAGCACAGCATGATCGGCAGTCGTCTCCTCAACTTCCGATACCCCTACAGCCATCGTCACGCTGCTCGGTGCTGTTGGTGCGGGCGTGACCAGACCTGGCACCGAAACTGACCTCGACATCTGCCTTTGCACCAAAGCTTCGAGATCCCTCACTCTCTCCTCTAGACTCTCTACATACCAGCTCGGATGGTCTCCTCCTTTGTATACGCATGTTGCTTCCGCTCTTTCGCAATTGGAACAGGACGGGGCCTTGTTATCACACTGGCTGTGTCAGTCAGACCTCAACACCCGAGTGCTTACCTTTTGACGTCGCTCCTTGCATCGATTACACGCCACGCTGGATCTCGAGCGTTTCGCAGGCGGTATCTCTCGTTGCATGACCGAGTCGCAGTTGGATGTGAAGAGGACATGATGGCTGATGGATGACTTTGCACCTTCTCAAAGACAGACGGGTGATCTCGTTGCAACGAGAAAAAGTCAGAGATAAGGATTTCGGGTGTATCCGGCCCACCAAAACCCCAATTGGAGACTGTTCATCATCATCATCATCAACATGATGGACTTGTTCTTCATCGTCTGATCGTCAACCTATACCTAGACACAAACAAACGAACAGCATGTCGCTGCGGATCAAAGCCGTCCCTCTCAACCGCTCCACTACTCACCCTCGCCTGCATATCATTTCACCGACGCTGACTACTGCCAAAACTCGACACGGCAATCAAGGCACTTCCACGAAAACACCTTACATCGCTCCATGCACCAATACCTATAGCACAAGTCCGAGTGGTCAACTCGGTCGACCTCTGATGTCAGCATCGAGGAACACCCCGCGGTCCACCTCTCAGGGCCCAGACGGCCAACGATCCCTCGTCGTCGGAGCGCTTGAACGACATCCTCATTCGAGTCAGTCGTTCTCCCCGATGGGCAGGAAAGCAGATGTCGCGTACATCGTGGTGGTTGCCGATGGGGACGATAGCGGTACACGGCCCGACTTGCAGACGGTGCGAGCGTATACGGTGCCGGGTGATACAGGGGTTTGTTACGATGCTGGGCTGTGGCATGCACCGATGGCAGTCGTCGGAGAGGTATGTCTATTTCAAAAGGGGCTTCGCTGATGGCCAGACTACCGACTTCACAATTTTCCAGTTCGAGAATGGCGTAGCGGAAGAAGACTGCCAGGTAGTGGACATCGAGCAAGGCATATGCATCGAGTTCTAAACCTGAACACTATCTATCCCCTCTAATTGCTCCTTCTCCTTCTCATCCTCTATTCTCTTCCATCGTTTAAATAGCCAGACCAAAAATTGCCCCACCAATATCTGCTCGGCGGTATACAGAATCATGGGGACCTGGATCAGTGCGCGTGTCATGTCGTCTGAGGAGGTGTACATCGAGGCGATGAGTGGGATGCCCAATGCTTGGGTTTTGGCTGGAGCGCAAAAACATATCGATACAGTTTCCTCCCGGTTGATTCGACGAAATATTCGAGGAGAAACTCGATGAAGGAAGAAAGGAGGACGAGCGAGGAAGTAGGACAATATGGTGAAAGAGATACAGAGGGTGAGGTTGATGAAGATGTTGAACACAATGGTAGGTGTGTTGATTGTCTGAAGGGAATGAGACGCGAAAGCAGTGCAAAATGTGGACCTATGATTGTCAGCTTTGATCAGAAGGTTGCCAGCTCACCAGATGAGAGCGATCAGACACAATGAGCCGACCTTGGCCAGCTTGAAACGAGTCACAGTGGCCTGTACTTGCTTTGGCCATATCCATCTAATGACCTGTCCGACGAAAAGGGGGATGAAAACGCTCAAGCCCATCTGCATCATCACATGTCGATACAGGTCCCCAAGATGGTGGGTAGCCTCAGCGGGGAGCCAAGCAGCGAAGGCTGTCGAAGAAGGAAGGTATAATTTGGTGATCAACAAGGGACTGATAAAGGGACCGAGGAAGTTTCCCAGAGTGACTTCGACCATTGTAGCTGCGTCGTCCCCTTTCGCCTGTCTTGTCATAACCACGTTTGAGCTGATGGTAGTGGGTAAACATCCGGTAGCGATGAGTCCGACCAGAGTTCCGGTCTGTAATGAGGGATTGGTCGACGCTGCACATGCGATACCAAAGAAGATGGAGGAGGTAACTAGAAAGGACATGATCTGAACGATCAAGTGTAGACGGATATTCTTGGCGTGATAGAGGAGTTTGTCGAATGGAAGGGAGAGTCCGGAGACGAAGAAGATGAGGATGACAGCCCCGTAGGTGACCGTCCACTGGGAGGCGACATGACCACCGCGTTTACCAACCGATGGGAAAAGCCAAGCTAGGAGGATGACCAGACCAATAGCGAGGAGAAGCCATTGATCGACGAGAAAGCCGACGCAAAGCTTGGCGAAGCGCAAGATGGGATGGGATCTCTTTCGTGGAGTCTCGATCACCGCGTCGTCAGGTTGGACGGTGTTGGTGGACTTTTCGTCTGCCCCTGCACCATCTTCAGGCATAACGCATCAGTATGTGATGGATTGGCCGCTCATCGATCAAGAACTGTGCGAAGAATGATATGGAGGCGAGTAGAGTCAATGTTCAAGAGAGAGTTGACTGTGATGATGTTATCTTGCCCAATGAGGTATCAAGACGGGTGTAACCGATTTCCCACTGTTGCGCAATCTTCATCTCATCTCATCTCGTCTCGTCTCATTCCAGCAGGCAGGAGAGAAGGAAGGGCTGGGGATCTACCCGATGGACGAGGGTGGTTCGGACTTGACCAATGTTCGGGTTTGACGCTTAGTTCCGTCTCTTCCATCGACCTCTCTTATCTTTTCTTTGTGTTCAGGCTTGGCGCAGTCAATATGCTTCTCCTGCTGCTTAGTGCTCCGAGAGATAAGAAATTCCGATCATGCGTCGGTTCCAACCGACTCCAGCGCCATGGCAGGAGCTGCGATTTCGGGCTATATTTATAGACGGACAGATATCTTTCCAAAGACCTGTCGTGTGTTAGATCCGACGATAGTTTACAGTTCGATACCAACAAACCTTGCCGTCAACGATGTCGACGTCGCTCACTCAACGTTTCAAGAAGCTTATCGTCGTCAAAGAGACAGAGGACGAGGAAAAGAGTAAAGGCAACAAATGGACCAATGTTGATCTCGCTCCTAACCCGCCCGAGACTAGACGATGGAATGCTTGGAGCTTCTTCCTCTTCCAGGTGAGTCTCGGTGGACTCGCTCTTTGCACATGAGGTCGTGCGCTTATCTCAGTGTATATTTAGTTTTCCATCTCGTTCTCTCCCACGACATACAATGCCGGAGCCTCCCTCGTCACTGCCGGTCTGCTATGGTGGCATATCTTCCTGGCGGCGTGGGTCGGATCGTTCCTATGCTGCGTGCTGGTCCTCTTCAACGCTCGCGGACCCTCAAGATATCACATCGGTTTTCCCTCGTTCGTTCGTATCAGCGGTGGGTTGAGGGGTAGTCTGCTCTGGATCTTCATCCGAGGGTGAGTCATCTTCAGGTCGACTCGTGCTGACCTTTCATCACAGAGTTGTAGCTATTCTCTACATGGCTACACAGACACTCTACGCCGGCTACTTGATGGATGTTGCCCTTCGATGCATCTTCGGTCACAAGTGGACGGACATCCCCAATCACCTACCAGCCAGTTCAGGTACCACCAGTCGTAGACTCCTCGCTTTCTTCATCCTCTGGTTCATCCAATTCCGTGAGTGATTCCATCGTGATGCTATTGAATTCACAGCTCATGTGGAACGCGCAGCATTCATGTTCATTCATCCCTCAAAGACTAGCAAGATCTTCGCTGCCAAGTCGTTCATCGTTGTTCCTTCCCTGTTCGCGACTATGGGCTGGGCGGTACACCAAGCTGGAGGGGCTCACCTTGACAAGTTGGTGGTGGTAACCGTCACTGGTAGTCAGCTTGGTTGGGGCTTCATGAGGGCTCTGAATAGTACCATTTCCAATGGTGAGTGGGTCAAATCAAGCTTGCGCTGACATGTAGTCATCCCTCCTTTGGTCAACATCGCAGACTTGGCGAGGTATGCCAAACACCCCAAACAGACCTGGACCATCGTATGTTATTACAGCTATTGTTGTATTCTCCAGCACCAGATGCTGACTCCGCCTAGACCTACGGACTGTTCATCTCCAAACCCATCGTCATTCTCGTCGGCATGGTCATCGCCTCGTGCGGTCGAGAGATGTACGGCAAGGTGTACTGGGTGAGCGGACCCTCACGACCATTTGACGTGTGCTGATGATAAGGCAGAACCTCTGGGACTTCTTCAACGCAACCCTTGACCACAACTGGAATGCTGGTGCGCGTACACTGGTTTGTCTGGCGTCCCTCACTCAAGTCTACGCAACCTTCGTGACCAACATTAGTTCAAACTCCATCCCCGTGTAAGTTCACTGTAAATCAGCATCATGCAACGCTGACAATGCACAGCGGTTGTGATCTTGCCGGTCTTTTCCCCCGTTACTTCACAATCGTTCGTGGACAAGTTCTCTGCGCTATACTTGCAATCTGTGTTGGTAAGTCACACTACCATCTGGAATTTGGTCTCGCTGAACGTCATTTGTAGTTCCATGGAAGATCGTCGCCTCTGCCGCACAATTCTTGACCTTCTTGAACAGTTACATCTGTTTCATCTGCCCCATCTTGGCTATCGAGATGTAAGTAGATCTCCATGTTGAGCAACCTTGTCTGACCTGTCCTCAGCGTCGACTACTGGTTCGTCCGCAAGGGCAATGTCCATATGCCTTCCGTCTTCACTGCCGGTCCACAATCGATATACTGGTACAAATACGGCGTCAATCCTCGGGCCTTCGCTGCCTGGATCATCGGTGTCGTCCTCGTCGTTCATGGAGTCGCCAACGCTCTCCACCCTGGGTCACTCGATCCCGCCAGTACCAAGATCTACAACATGGGTTTCATCCTCTCAACACTTGCCGGTGGTGTCAGTTACTACGTTATCTGCCTGATCTGGCCGCCACCTATCATGCCCCTTGGTCGTGAGAACGAGGTGGTCAGATGGGAAGGCTTGGCAGAGACCGAAGGCTACTTCCCGGAAGATGAGGATATCCCTTCGTACATTGTCTTCCCGGAGAAAGAATCGGATAGGGCGGTGACAGAAGACTCGAGTGAGAAAGATCGCAAGTTTGACCAGGTCAACGATTACAGGGTGGTAGACGTATAGACGACCTGTACGAGGGTTTTTCTCCATAGTGATCCGGGTCATCGCGTTGTACCGGATGGTTTGTAGTGGCTTGTTGGCATTTCGCAATAGATAGTTCCCCTTGCACGCGCATATTATAGATGTCGGTGGTGGATGCCATGCATATCACCTCCTCTTCCGATGGTTGACTTCCAACGCTCGTGGCGGAGCGAGTCAGTGGGGCATCTGAACCCGGTCGTGCAGATGCGTCGCCGCGGGTGTCGAAGCTGAAGATGGTTTTATCTCGTTGTTGCTGGGGTGGTTGTTTCTTCATGTGTCTGACCACCTATCGTCTCCAGAGGCATCCCCAGATGCTTTGTCTGGGTGACGATGAAGGATGAGCTAGGTGGTGGTGGTGGTGATGGAGCGATTGACTGCGGTATTCGGCTATTTTGATTGATCAGCAATCGTTTCCGGCCCGGATCTACAAAAAGTGTCCAGCGTGCATCTCATCTCATCTCACATCTCGCCAGTCGTCGGCACGACTCTCAACCAAAAAGTCTTCGATACACCGTACGAATATCGTTCCATGACTCAACAAGCATGTCCAGCAGCTCTCCGCCTCTCAGCTCTGCACCGAACCAGATAGCGCTCTCTCCAATCGAAGAAAAGAAGCGCGATGTGTTCGTCGAAGATCAAGTGTCGCCCTTGACGGCGGCTGTCGCAGCGGTCGACGCGGAGGCGATAGTGGACAGCGTAGCGCCTGGAAGCGCAGGATGGCTGGATCTCTTTGGCGTGAGTTGGAGAGTGTGGTGAAGTGAGCTGATGCCCAGGCTGTTCTTGTCAATGGAATATGCTGTGAGTGATCGTTGTGATGATATACTTGCTGACTCATACAGATGGAATGACCAATTCTGTGAGTCATCTACGTCGCCGTGCGAGCTGCAGCTGATAGTATCCAGTTCGGCGTATTCCAATCATACTACCACACTCATCAACTCTCTTCTGCGACGCCCACCGACATCTCATGGATCGGTTCCATCCAGCTATGTCTATGCCCCCTCCTTGGCTGCGTATCCGGTCCGCTCTTCGACGCAGGCTATCTCAAACAATTGATCGCTTCGGGAGGACTACTCTACGTCTTCGGCCTCATGATGACTTCCCTTGGGAAGAGTTACTATCAATATGTGCTAGCGCACGGGATAGCTGTGGGTCTAGGAATGGGAATCATGTTCCCTCCCGCCGTTTCGACGGTGTCGCATCATTTCGGAAGAAGCAGATATCGGTCTCTGGCATACGGATGTGTGGCCGCGGGCTCAAGCATAGGAGGGATCATCTTCCCCATCTTGGCGAGGACACTGTTCCCGGCAATGGGCTTCGCGTGGACAGTGCGGATCTGTGAGTTCATAAGGAAGAACAGCTTGACCTGAGACGCAAAACAGTCGCTTTCATCGTTCTCCTCGCTACTATCGTGGCCTATGTCTGCCTCAGCACGGTCCATCCGCCTAGGAAGACGGTCGCAGTGTTGAGTCCTGTTGTTTGTAAGTTATCACCGATCGGCGTCGCTGATCCCCAGTCAAGGACCTAGCATATGTGTTGCATGTCGCCGGAGCGGGATGTTGTTCCATGGCAATCTACTGTCCGTTGTCATTTGCGGTGACCTACGGAACAGCAAGAGGATTCGCCACATCCCTTGCCAACTACTCTCTCGCAGTGATCAATGGTTGCTCCATTTTCGGACGAATAGCTCCTGTGATGGCCGCTCAGGTTGTTGGGCCCATCAATGTCCATGCCTCTTTCGCTGTCTCGTCCGCCATCATGTTATTCGTCTGGACCAAGGCTGAGTCAGTGACAGGTATCATGATCTATGACGCGCTGTACGGCGTATCAAGCGGTGAGTGGGAACTGCCAGAGCGTCGCTGAGATTGTAGGTGCGTACGCCTCGGCTTTCAACGTCGCCGCTGCTTCGTTCGCCCCCCATCCGAATCAAGTTGGGTGAGTCAACATTCGCCGATTCTCGCTAACGCCAGACTCTATATCGGTATGGCCTTCTTTGTCACTTCCTTCTTCTGGTTGGCCGGGACGCCCATCACTGCCGCTCTCATCAGAGGCAATGATTATCTCTACGCGTCGATGTTCTGCGGAACTGTAGTCATGCTGGGAGGAATACTCTTGTTCACGAGTAGATATCTCCGTGTCAGGAAGGTTGGGACGCCGTGGGTCTGAGAGGGAGTGAGATGAGTTGAAGGGTTATTAGTTTGCCATTGTAATACAAGATATGATATGTTGATATATTATGATACAGCCTAGAACACCTTTCTCAACTGTTCTAGGAATGCGAATGTTAGCATCGTCGACGGCATCATTCGATACCACGCCGGTAACCATCCTCTGAATAGAACGGAGACTCCTTCGGCCCTCAACGATCGTTTGACGATTTCTATGCTGTTCTGTCAATGTCAGCAGGGACAGGACCTCGGGCACTTACCACTCCTTCTAATGTCGACGACTGTATCCGTGATTTCATGACGTCTACAGGAGCGCACAATGTCACAGATATAGTTCCTCCAACTGCCGATGTGAGGAGATGGAGTGGGATGCTGTCGTTGAAGTAGCCTGTACGTAACAATCCCCCCTTGATCACATCGTAGCTATTTGGACGTCAGCTTCAGGCCGGAATAATGGATGTGACTTACCAAGGCAGCTGACTCGCATTCAGGATGACATTCCTCAAACAGGTCGCACTGAATCCTCGGAACACCTTTGATATCCCCTCGTCTCTCGCTATCCTATAGACGCCATGCAATGCAGAAGGGTAATTGAGGCGTTGTCCTGCAGGTTTGATACCGTCCGCAGACATTCGGACCATGACAAGATCTGATTGATGTCAGGCGAAACGACTTGCGATGGAAAACAGGTGGACTCGCCTCCTGGTGCCCCAACAGCTCCTGCTATCAGACCTGCAATTGCTCCATTCTTCACCAGCTTCCAACGAGACTTCCTATCCGCCGCTCCTGACTTTGTGTCCATCTCCTTGAGCTTTGCATAAACCCCAAAACGAGCCGTGCCATACGTCGCTTGTCGTAATAGACTCCCTGATAGTCCGTGCCATAGCCCAAGAACACCGCTGGCTCGAACGGTCTGACGCGCCGTCGCGAACATCCCCATCCGTACGAGCTGGGTCTGGGAGCGTATCTTTGTCTGATCGATAGGATGCGTGATGCAGACGGACATCATTGCGGCGGCGCCTGAGGAGCAAGGTGATTGATCATCAGCAATAGCACGATGGATTGAGTTGATGAGACTTGAAGCCCAGAGGGGACAGGCTCACCACCCAACCAGACCGGGTGCGATTGCGCCGCGAGTACCGCATCATGCTTGATGGCGTCGACTGACACGGCATCATCAAGCATCGAATTGTACCGAGGAGGTTCCGATTGCGTGAAGTGGATGAATGAGATCGGGAGCAACACTACTTCTACACATGATGATAGATCACCAACTTTTTTCCAATGTCTGGAATTCATGAAGCGTTGTTCTCATCGAATGACGACTCTGATCTGTTTTCCCTTGTTTCCTTCATCTTCTTCTTCTCCTTATCTCTCAGGTCAGTCATCAATAGCAAAGCTCAATGACCGTCATCCTCCTCTACCACATGTACCAGCAACAGCGAAGTGACCATGTATATCAACGTGATTCACAGCATGTGATTCATACTATTTGTTTTCTCGTCTCCTTCAATAGTACATCCATCGCAGCATCGCCCCTTTACCTTCTCACAAAACGACAACAGCATCACCACTAGACCTTACGAACTCGCTTGCATTCGACATGTTCCTATCGCTCAGCCCGTCCAACGACTGCTGGCTGTGGTTCAAGAGTTTTCACGAAGAATCGTCTGTGACTTTGAGAATTTGAGGAAGCTTCGTTATTCTGTGGGGGAGGATGGAGAGCAAGGATGATATCTCAGGCTCCGACGGCGCTGATCACGACTCCAGGCAGACGGTCTTGGTCTTGGCTTACATCATTCGACTGAGTATCGCATACGTTTGCCATCGAGGCAATACCAGGTGACCTGTTGTCTGACCATTCATCACTGGAAGACTTTCCATCATCGTTGACCGGGAGACGACTTGCAGGCCCACGTCTGTCTCAGGTGGATAACATTCACTCAAGCCACGATTGTCCTGCTTGCATGTTTCTGCTAATCTACTGTACTTATATGGAATCATTGTCCTGACAAACCAAAGAGCAACCGCTTATAGTGACACAAACAAGAACAACAAACCCGAGACTGACCCAGCCAGTCCCAAAGTCCACACCGATAATCTCGTGCCGGCAGAGATAGCACCGACGACCGGCGTATCACTGGTCTGGGCAGGCATCGTCGACGCGGACGAGGAGAAAGAGCCGGTAGGTAAAGCACAGACTGATTGGACATTCGCCAGGGCAGTCACCATACATTGGGCTAGAGCGGACGAGGATGCTGAAGCTGTGCAAGCTCGAGCGGACGATGCGGCGGATTGGGAAGCATTGAGCGTGGTTCTGGACGCGGGGGCCGTTGTCGTCATGGCTTCGGCCGATTGGGTAGGTGTTGAGGAGGAAGTTGTGGCGGCGGAGGAAGAGCCTGACATCCTCTGGTCAGATTCCTCGTGCCTTCGAAGAGCTACAGATAGACTCACCTTCACATGTTCCGACAGTCACCGTTTGGGCAGGCAAGGTCACAGTGACAGCGGGTACGGTGACGTATACTGTCGTCTGGGAAGCACCGCCACCACCACCGACGCCTTTACCGTTTCCACTACCGTTGCCTTGTCCTCCGCCCTGCCCATTACCTCCGCCATTGCCTTGTCCACCACCTTGACCGCTGCCTCCACCATTACCTTGACCACCACCTTGTCCCTGGCCTGATCCTGACGCTGTCGCTTGAGCTGAAGCAGTTCCGGTACCCTGACCTTGGCCCTGTCCTGGACGTTGTGCTGGAGCAGTCACGGTGACAACTGAGGCTACAGTCGTGGTATCAAGGACTTGGGTCGTAATGGTCTCACCACCAGTGACAATCGTGCTGACAACCTCTGTTGTCTCGATGGACACACCGCCAGTCTGTGTGACTGTTTGAACCACGGTGTCGGTAACGGGAACGACAATAGTGGTCATGGCTGCGAATGCACCCTAATCAGCTTTGCGGTCAGGATTTGACAAGAGCGATACTTACAGACACCGGCTGTTAGCGTTGAGGTTTCTACGCGCGTTGCCGTGACAGTCTCGGTGATGCTAGACACGATCGTAGAGCCACCTTGTACTTCGGTGGTGGTAACCACGTCGGTGACGGGGACAAGGGAGGTCACAACAGCTGACTTCGCGTCAGTTTTGTTTGCTCCGGACTACACAATCTTGACTCACTTGTCGTCCCTCCTTGAGTCAAGGTCACAAAACTCGTTTGCGTCCCCACGTTCGTCAATGTTTCCGTGATGGTTCCCGCAGGCAAAGTGATGGTTGTCGGTCTAACTGTCTCGGTGGTCTCGGTAAGAGTGACGACGGTCGTCCCGCCGGGTTGGGTGATTGTGGAGACAAGGGTCGAAGTGGTTGGTTGGAGGACAGTCGTTGTGATCTCTCCTGGAGCCAATGTGACTGTCTGTGTCACGAGATCTGTCACGACAGTAGTCACTCCTGAAGCAACAATCGTGGTGGGCACAAGGACGGTCGACGTTACTACTTCGGTGATTACGGCACCTGGACCGGTGACGGTTTGAACGGATCCAGGTTGTGTGAGCACAGACGTCGTAACGGCTCCAGGTGCTGTGGTGATTTGCGTGACTGTACTGGCCGGTAGAGTGGACACGATAGTGGTGGGAACACCAGCCAAAGTGGTGGCGATTGTCGTGACGGCGCCAGGCAGCGTTGTAGTCACTGTCGCAACAGCTCCTGGCTGAGTGATGGTCAGCGTGGTGACTACCCCTGGTGCAGTAGTCACGACGCCTGGGGCTGTTGTCACCACGCCAGGTGCTGTGGTGACGGTGACGACGGTGACAGGAGGAAGAGTAGAGACGACTGTTGTGGGAACACCGGCAACGGTCGTGGCGATTGTGGTCACGCTTCCGGGCAGAGTCGAGGTGACAGTGACAGGTACGCCGGCCGCCGTGCTAGTGACTGTGACGGGCACTCCAGCTGTGCCGGACCGAGTCAGACAATTGTTATACGTGGTTCGATTGAATACACTCACAAGCAGTAGCTGTCTGAGTCACTGTGACCGTGTTCGCGCCACAAACACTATCATCCTGAGGCTGCATGATATTGCTGTCTTGGATAGCCACTCCCGTCTGTGACAAAATCCGTCCGTTGACAGTAGATCCAGTTGTCAACGTCACTTGGGTCGCCGCGAGAGCGATACCTTGGAAAGAAGCGCCAACGGCACCTGACCCGACTGTGAATGTGCCTGCGACTTGCCAAAACACTTGGGAAGGTCGGACTCCGCCTACAAGGACGATACCAGTGTTGGCAGCTTGAGCGTAAGTGCCACTGTCCGCGAATGTTTAGCAAGATCACCGGCGAAAGGGTGAATGTGATCGACTTACGGGATCTGGAAAACGAACACATCGTTGCATCCGCCTTGAAGGATGACATCCTGTGAGACAGTCACACCTGTTGTGAAGGTGTGTACACCGGGAAGCAACGTGAGACCTCCGATCTCCCCAGCTCCTTCGTTGGTGAAGTCACTGGCTCGACCTGCAGCGCTGTTGTATGCTGTGAGCATGTCGTTGACGGCCGTCGTCAGGGATCCGGGAGTAGGCGAAGAGTAGTCTGCCGCCCTCACTTGTCCAGACACCTGAGACGATGTGGCTAATAGATATCAGCATTGTAGTTGTTTCTTTCGCAGGGAACGGTGTGGAGCTTACAGAATTGTCCGCTCCCGTCAAGGACCAATCCGAAACCCGTGATTGCCGCAGAGCTGGCAGGACTGAGACCGACATTTCCGACGATGTAGGAGCTAGGTACGTTTGTGATTGCTGATTCGGCGAGAACAGCGTAGTTGATGGCGGTACCGAGATTGACTGTGGTCGTGATGGCGAGAGAAAATGACTGTGGATGTGTTTAGCGAGGACTGAGTGTCAATGATCAGTCTGCTCACGAGAGAAACAAGGACTGTGAGAGACTGAAAGAATTTCAGAGTTAGCCTCGGCCTACAGCCTGTCCCAGAGAATCGCTTGCACTTACGCCAATCAAAGAGTGTGAGCTGGAAATCCGCATCGTGGTGAGCAATCAATACTTACAGTGCGGTCGACGAGGCTATGGTAGGTCGGCGTGGAACTTTTGAGATAAGGGGACTTTCATTTGTGAGATATCTTTCATGCACAGCACCAGTATATATGTCCCATTCCTTCACCGTGTCCAATAAGAGTTCTGCATACGACGACATTGCGATCCAATCCTCTGCTCGCACACGGAATCGTTCGTGCTCGATACATCGCCATTCAGGAGGCATCTCACAATAGATATGGCTCGATGCATAGACCGGTTGTAGACAATAAATGGCGAGATGTCGGAAGTGGTTCCCAGCTGTTATCGCTTTTAGAAGCGATAATATCAGATAAAATCAGTTCGGACTTTTCCATCGTTGTCGAACAATACGGGGTTCTCTAAGGCACGTGGACCGAGGTACCATGTCTGTTCGGAAACCTTGTCAAATAACGTTCTGGAATCAGATTTGTCCTGCATCTCTTTGTCCTCGTCGGAAGGCAGCTTGGAGAGGGTTAACGTCGGCAACGACCCGTAGCACCGAGGGACTGTGTTTGTTCAAATGGCCGCAAGAGTCCAAAAGACCAGATCAAGGTTTGACTGATGACGATGATGATGCAAGCTGTATCCGAGGAATCTGAGACAAGAATCTATCAGTCATTGGAATCAGCCGCGAAATAAACAATCGGAACGTCGACATGTCGAGAAAACGCTCAGAGCGGCATCCGATCGTTGATGAACATGTCATCGGATGGCGAAGCCATGTTTGACGACACGCGAGATTGGGTCACTGAGATCAGAGCTGACTTGGCAGAGTCGTGCGTGACAACCACAAGTCAGACAGGTTGAGTTTCCGTACATTAGATAGCAGGAATCCTTTATACCACATGAGAAGGGCGTCTGAAGAACACAGTGATGGGACAAAAAGGACTGTAGGTCAAATCAGTCAATAGCTATTATATGTGCTCGGGAGCAAAAGAAAACTATCTATCCTAGATAGTACAGTGGTTAGTATATCCGCTTCTCAGTTGATTACAACATGCGCGGGTGGCCAGGGTTCGATTCCCTGTCTGGGAACACCTTTTTGCAGCTCAGAGTCGACAAATACGTTTCTACCCTTTCCCATTGCATGTGCTTGCACCGATAGTGACCGCTCCCATTCGTAGTGCCTATGCATATCTCTTTGGTCATCTTCGATTGCTTGCTGATGCCATCGTCATGAAAACTCAGTTTCAGCTCTGCCGACGTGCCCAAGAGGGTGCCACCTTTTTGAGCGCTTAAGTCTGTTTCCGATGACAATGTTGCGATTGTCTGTGTACATTTGATCCGTCTTCTCATTTTGTATTTAATTCACTCTTTGACCTATCCCATATCGAGCCTAAGGCCAGCAACGCAACGGTCGATAGACGTGCAGTCAAGCTGTCCAACTCGTGTGACACGTCTGTTGCTCGCGAGAAGATCGGTCCACACATATTCCGGTTGGCGCAGCGTCTTCTTCTCATTCAATCATGTCTCCCTCAACGTTGCCTCTCCCAACTACACCTGCTTCCACTTCTCCCTCCACCTCAACTCTGCCAGCAAGCAATCTACCGAGTGTCCGCTCGAACGGTGACACGTCTCCTCTCCACTCCAACGCCAATCCGGCGGGTCCCTCAAATCACACCACGTCACAGCATGATCCCCTCTCACCGGGACGTAAAAGACGTAAAGTCACAAGGAGCAAGTCAGGCTGTTTGACATGTAGAAGGAGGAGGAAGCTCTGTGATATGGCCAAACCTCAATGTGGTGCCTGTGTGAGGTTGACTCTGGTCAGTGATGACGAGCAGCAGTCGTCAGGGAACAGAGCTACAACCGCAACGGAATGGCAGTGCTGATCGTGTACGATCAAATAGGACTGCAGTTGGCCAGAGGAAGATGCCATCCGACCCGCTCGACGCCGTTCGCAACCTACCGCACCTTCGTCCCACCCTCAACCAGCCATACCGACTCTTATGACGCTTCCCTTTCTCCCACAGGCCGCTACCCATACACCTTCACGAAGCTCATCTCTTGGCATAAACCATTCTGATCGCGCATATGCCCGCGGTACATCTGTCAGTGGGACGATGGAGGACTTTGTGGGGATTTTCGGGGACGTCGATGGAGGAATGGGTCACAATATGAACGGAACTACGACCTTCACAGACGCTAACACCACAACGTCGGATACGGGCTTGATAGACTGGTTGGCGGGAGGAGGGAGTTTGGACGAGGTGAGCGAATGACTCGATGCGGAGGAAAAGCCGGTGACTGATGTGAATCAGGCCACACTACAATTGTGGGCGGCGGATTGTCTCGCCGTGCCCACTACTCAAACATTCAACGCATTCGACTCTCTTAACAGTGTACTCCTTCAACCGACTCCTCCTTCTAACGGCAATGTCGATCCTCCTCTGACCCTCGCGTCAGCCGAACTTGCCCGCTCTGGTTCTCGATCTCGTTCTCGTAATGGATCCAGACGCACTTCACGTTCTCCCACTCATCGCAATGACACCCCTACTGGCAGCTCTCAAACTGCTCTTTTGAACTACTTTCACGAATCACTCTCTCGCCTCGTGTCATGTACCGGCGATGCCGCGCCAAGCGCTTTCGAGGCTTTCACAAAGTTAGCCAACATGACGGTGGGAAGGGGTCCGGCAGGTCAAGGACTACATCTCAGCATCTTGGCTTGGACGGGGAGACATATGGTGAATAGAGGATTGATGAAGTATGAGGCTGTCAGCGAGAAGTTCAGTGCTCAAGCGACTAACCTCGTCAATGAACGAATGGCGCACCTCTTCGACGGGAGGGGTAACGAAAGGATGGCGCAAGGAGATGAAAGTCAGGATAAAGATACGGAGAAAATGACGTTACTGGCTGCATCGCTAATGTTGATGCAATTCAAGGTGGGTGCAGGCTGGGTCTGTTCAAGCTGATCGAGTCAGATCTGTCGTGGTGATGTGTGGGGGTTCGGGACTATCGTGCAACATCTCACTCGACTAGTCCCCTTTGTTTTCCGTGAGGGGCAAGACACGCCTCCTGACTCAATGCACTACCAATTGTGAGCTCGAAACCGTCTTCGAGGCGATGGAGCTGACAGAAGATCATGCAGCTTTGAGAACATTTTATACCACGATGTATTGGTGAGTCCTACGTATCCTTGTCCGCGACTATGCTGACCTCTCCCAGGGATCCTTCATCCTCAACAGCGCTCCCATGGTGCCAGAATCTATTGCAAATCATCATAGCCGAACGGGGATGGAAACTCTGCACACACTCACTGGCGTCTCTCTTCCCCTTTTTTCCACCATGCATCGAGTCGCGGAGCTGGTCCGACGACGGCGCGCGAAGAGGGGTAAAGGTTGGAGTGATGAGGATCTTTTGGATTCCGTGAAACCGGCTTTGAATCTGGAAGCGGCTTTGACGGAGGAAAAGACGAGACTAGATCATTTGGTGATGAGTGAGTGCATGGCATCAGTGATCTCACTCTATGCCGCTGACTTTGTTCTTCCATCAAATTTGCGTATCCTTCCCGTTGATGTCCTTAGCCAAACCTCACATTTCATCCCACCGGTACCTCCACGAGGCATTCCGAATAGCATGCCTCCTACAAATCCGCTATCATGTTCTTGGCGAACCGCCCTGTTCACTGAACATCCGACTACTCGTCCGTCAAGCGCTCTCACTCCTTGAAGCGATGTGTGATCAGAGTCTGCCTGGTTTCTGCTCAGCTCATTGGGTGATATTCCTCGCCGCACTTTGTAGCGTGGCGGGGGGACAGGACGATAGAGAACTGGATGATAGAGAACGTATCGATAGGATCTACGATGATTTCCTGTGAGTGGGATACGTATCGTCCGGCCAATGACGCAACCTTAGCTGATAGTCAGCAATCGCTTCTGCAGAGCTGACTTTGGATTTCTCAACGTCGAGAGATCGAGGAAGATAGTCCAGGAGGTATGGGCGAGGAATTCAGGTGGTCAAGTGTTTGTAGATTGGTTGGACATATTGGAAGAGTATGACTGGGAGATTTTCGTGGTATAGAGTGGTTTAGCATGTATGACAATGCATGTTGTGACGTAGGTGAGAGATGTCATCTGCGGTGAGCCCCATTGCATTCTTCCTCGACGAGATCGAACTGCGACCATTACCAGGTTAGCGAGGAGGGTATGTACAATGGGTACCCATTGCAAACACTCACGAACGGAAGAGCTTCGAAACGACCGGCTTCTTCTGATCCTGTCTCTTGCCATCTGCATTGAGACGTGTCAGTATGGGGCTTGTCACTCCAGATCGGACACCGACTTACGAGAATTTGGCGACTTCAGAACTCAGGCTGATGGGTTTGGTACCTGACATGGCTGCTGCTGCTTCGGCGGTCAAGACGCACTTGCATTCGTTCTCGAGTCTGAAGGGGGAAGTATTGGAGGTTGTGAGCGAGCGAGAGACGTATATTGTGTGCGCGAGCAGATCACTCACAACATGAACCAAGCCACTGCACTCTCGATACACCCGCCAACCGTCAGCAAACCATGATTCTGCATGATCAAAGCCTTCTTCCCTCCCAAGGCATTCACGATCTCCCCGGACTCCTTGTTGTTCAACACAACCCCACCATGGTTCGCATACAACGCCACATCCTCGTAGAATACCGCGGAATCTTGGGTGTAGAACGGTAGTGGGCGACCCAACGTGGAGAAGGCTTTCCCGCTGGGGGAATGGGCGTGGACGACAGAATCGACGTCGGGTCGAGATGCGTGGATAGCGGAATGGATGACGAATGCCGCAGCGTTGTAGCGTTGTAAGTGGGCGAGTCCACCGGCGACGATCTTGCCGGAATGATCGATGAGGAGTAGGTGCGAAGATGTCATTCGGGAGAAATGAAGACCGTAAGGGTTGACCTGGATTCCAAGGAAGAGGTTAAGTATTGGTTCCCATACTATAAAAGTAGAGCTAACTCACCCAGAAGCAGTTCCGGTCCACTGGATCTCGACTGGTAAGATGACCAGACGCACCTTCACCTGGTGGATCAAGAATCATGAGATCGTACGGTCATCATCCCCAAATCCCGGAGAACAACCAGCCACACTCACACAACCCTTCTCTCGCCAGAACGCGGTAGGCCAAAGCCAGCCTCTCCTTGACATACTGTCTCTCCTCGTACTTGTCCTCGAAAGAAGGAGCGGGAGGTCCGAAATCGAATTTGAGAGTCTCGTTCGCCGCGGGAGTGGCAGAAGGCGTGGCGATGGTGGTCGTGGCTGTCACCATGTTGGATTGGTTGTCTTGCCTGTCGTGCTATGGCTCTCTCTCTCTCTCTCGTCGCTATGCTTGCTTTGGAAGGAAGAGGTGACTTGAAGATGGAAAATACGAAAAATAACACTGACAATATAAAGATGTCACCTTGTTGCTGTGGGACTGGGAAAGGGCGGCGCTTAAATCTACACGCGCACAAACGCGATCACGTGGGTGACCAACAACAATAAAGAGCCATGTTATCTTTAGTCTGGGTAATGCATCTCTATCTCAGCTTTCCACTCTCACCAAGCCAAGGTGAGATACCAAGACAGCGGTCTCTACAGCCAATTAAGAGCCAGTATACTGTCCGATATCACCCTCCAGCAGGCACTGCATCTTCAATCTGTCCCCTCGCAACATGGCGGCCCCTGCAGCAGCAGCTCGCGCATCCACCCGGATCTCCATCACCTGGTCGGATGCCCCTCCCATCGAAGACACCGACACCCTCGTGCTCACCATCGATGGATATTCCTTGGATATGAGAGTGTTCGTGTCGGGTCCGGGCAAGGGGGAGATTGATTGGTCCACTGTGGCGAGGGTAGATGAGCTTGAGGGGAGTACAGCTGGTGAGTATAGGGTGGTTGTGGGTCGTTTGGATCTTCACGTCGGGTATGAGACTCCATCTGTGAAGAGATGCTGGCCTTTATCTTCCACCACTAATGTCCTCGACGCCGTTCGTCCTCTCACCACTGTTGTTTTGTGATCTTTGAACTGTTGTTGATAATAATACTCTTGGCAATCTTTCGCTCCTCCATCCTCTTCGACCAACCTTTCCTGCCCTATCAACTCCTTGACCCTCTGACCATCATGCTTCCGCTTCTCTCTGCCATCATGACATCTTTCCCTCCACTATCCCGCTGCACATACACACAGCCAACCCTTCCCTCCGCTGGACACACCTCATCGATTCTCGACCCCCTTCCTCCCTCCCCGACCAAGGCACATTCACCACCCTGCCCAACGGCGACGTCGTCGAAGAAGGGATCATGTTCAACCCGAAATCAAGTGAGAACGAACCGTATCAGGAAGTATGGAGGAGATTGAAACAAGAGCCAAACGCGCCGTATCTCGTCTTGGAGCAGATCATCGATTCCCATTCTGATGTTTCACTTCGTGGTGAAGAAGAAGGCGGAGAAGAAGTGGAGGCGGAAGAAGAAGGTGTATTCTTGGGAAGAGTCGGAGAGAACGCCTTGGGTATAGCTAAATTGAAGTCTGAGAGTGAACACAAGTTCATAGCTTGGAGAGATAGATCGGAACAGGGTGCTTGGAATAGGATCTACGAGTTTGGAGAGAAGGAACTAGTGGGACAGATCTTGCCTTCTCTGCCAGCAGAGATACCGTCAGACTGGGTCAAGGGTGAAACGGTCGATTTTGGTGGGAAGAAATGGATCGTCAGAACAGTGGGAGTACTGTGAGGTACTGTTGATAGTCGGGTCACTATCTTGCGATACTTTGCGATTGAGAAATTTCATCGCTGTTACCTCCGGTATGACGATGCATCGCCATTCTCAGACCCGCTCTTGGTGGATTGGGCGCACACTCGATCGTTATCACTGTTACATACCACATTGCTCGTGTGTATAATCGGAACAGGCATTGCGGTTTTGAGACGAACTGAGTTGCTGAAGGAATACCACGAGAAGATATATCGAGAATGTGAGGTCTCGCCGAAATAGTTATAAGAATGATATGGACACCCGACTTTTGACATTGCCTTGGGTCGAACTACCCCACAACACTGGAAGATGACTGACAACCAAGCAAGGTCGCGGTATTGGATCCCTGAGCAGGTTGATGCAGTCAGTCGTGTTGATAACAAACCTTCAAGACGTCACTCACGGGGTAGTACCAGAATGACACAGCGATGATCAGGTAAAGCATCATAAGGACGAGACCCTCCATCCAGCTGTCAAAGGGGTCAGCATATGATTCACGATGGTGAACGAGCATAAGCTCACTTCGATCGACCATCGGCCAGTGTTTGATTGACGATGAGGACGGAGAGGAAGAGCACGATAGATTCATACGCTGTGAGAGCAGTCAGGCAATGTAATGTCAGTACGGCTGTGACTGGGCCCGTGGCATCACGAAATTGGTACTCACGGTCAAAGAGCAGCCTAGATATATAAGAAGCAAGGCGTCAACTTTGACTCAATTTCATCGCAAGCAATACTCACGTCATAGGTTTGCCGATGGTCCAAGCCAAGAGCTGAATGACGGGGATGACGAACAAGGCGATTTGAATGGAAGATCCGACCTAGAAGATTAAGCAACATGAGCTGAGCTCTTCGAGCAATTGTACGCCAAGAACTCACAGCGACCGAGATAGAAAGATCAAGCTTGTCCTTGACTGACACAGAGACGGCTGTGAAATGCTCGGCGGCATTTCCAACCTATCAAGCAGTTTCTGTCAATTCAAAGTTCGGAAACATGGCCCAAGCTACTCACAATTGGCAGCAAGATCAAACCGACCCATTCAGCGGACAAGCTGGGGTTGCTCTCGACCATACCATTGATACTGGCAACAAGGAACTCGGCGGTGAAGCCAACGATGACAGTGACGAGAACCATGAGGGCCTGGTCAAGTGTTCAATGCGTTAGCTGGTTGTCTGTCAGGAATTACCGCAGACGCTGGCCGACTCACGATAGTACAAACCACGTTCATCTGAGGGGTCTCCTCATCCTCTTCGTCCTCGTGTTGCTCAACTACCCCGTTCTCGACATTCTCGGTACCAGGGCCATGTACTGCCGGGACATCACCGACCACAGTATTAGGCGAGGTTCCTGACTCGGAGGTCGTAGCAGCCGAACCACCTTCCTCCTCGTCGTGCTTCTTCCTATGGAATCCCTTCAACTTGACCTTGTCGTAGACATTGGTAACAGCGACCGGGTACCGAGTCGAGCCAGTAACCTGATCGTCGACGTAAAGGGTCTGTTCAAAAATTTGTCAGCCTTCGCCAATTTCTCGGAGTAGTCTGCGCACAGCGTGAGTCCACATCTGGAACAGAAGATAGCCCAGATACAGGATCAAGAGCAAAATGGCCACACCGTGACTCATCGACAGTAAGTCTGGTCCTTCTCCCGCTGCAAGATCTGTGCCATTCGTGTTGCTGGCACTCGAGTTGATGGCAAAGTGGAAGGCGGATGGGATGAGGACAGCAATGACGGCGATCAGAAGGAGAGAGGCATTGAGCTGGGCGGCAGTTGACTTGATGGCCTGCTCAGCGAATCGGACACCACCGGCAAAGAAACACCTGAGGAGCTGTCAATTTGCGAGTTGCAAGGAGGTCATATAACAAGAATTGCCCACTCACATGCCTAGCACGAGAAGGATGTTACTCAGAATGGAACCGACCAAGGAAGACTGCACAACTTGTAGCTCGCACTGTGTTCTGCTTGTCAATCACAGTGGTCTGGCAAGGACGAACAGCAGAAAAAGACTGACCTTGACCAAAGCGAGGATAGCCACGATCAGCTCTACAGCGTTACCCAAAGTCGCGTTGAGTAAACCACCGAGGGTCTGACCCAAACGGAGAGCTGCTTCTTCAGTGGCAAAACCAAGTAAACCGGCTAGAGTCGGAAAAGGGAAAGGGTGAAAATCAGCATCAAAATGTCCTCCCATCTGCCGCTGGATTTGCTCACCAAGGGGAATTATAGCAATGAAGGTGGTACAGAACACAGCGGTGTCCGAGATCTTGTCGTTTCCGCCCGCGTGCTTGACGAGGTACAGAGCCCATCCGATCGGGATGAAAATGAGGAGGACGTTTCTGCACAGAGGTCAGCTGGTATTCCTGTACGTCACTCCCTAACCCAAGTGTGCATTATACCAGGCAGAATGGATCGCACTCGGACGAGCAGCCTCCAATCGCAGCACCGCCCTTCGCGAAGTAGATCGTTCATGATCGAAGACATGAGCCAAACAGGCAGAAGGACAATGACTTCGTAAGCTGGCGCCCCCCCACACTTGTCCTTTCTTCTCGTTTCTTAATCCGTCAAGTCCCTCTGAGTTATGGCCACCGACCGTGAGTTTTCGGCGTGACGCACGTTCCAGCCATTCACCATTCACCGTGACTCTGAGGTGGTTTTCCATCGATAGCCCTTGAGAACCAAGCATGCAATCATTCTGATGGTATCGCCTCCACGCCACCTCGCTACCAGAACCCAAACAACCACTTGCAGGAAACATCGACCCGAAGTGAGAGATGAGGGAAAGAGGATCAAGACCATCACTCACAACCAGGTACTCTTGATCGCCGCCATGATACTGCTCCCGTACGTTGGCGACTTGCCCACCTTCTTCTCCGGAGTGAACAAGACCGTCGTCATCCTTCTCAACACGCCGACATTCGGTTCCGCCCCATAACTACTCCGACTTCGACTCCGAGTGGATTCGGAGGTGGGTCTTCGTGAAGGATGGATCTGCGAATCCATCGTCACTTGTCTGTTGGGTCCCCCATTGTTGGTGGTAGGGTTTCTGCGTCGTGCTCCTCCTCCTCCGGTTCCGGTTGAAGCGTTGTCGATAGGTGTGGATGATCGATCATACGTTGGTAAGCCCGGTGAAGAAGGTGGTGAAGCTGTGAGTGGTGCAGGAGGTGCGGCTGAGACTTCGTTCTTCGTCATAGAACTGTTGGTGTTACCCTCTTGAGGATCTGATCGATGAGGGAGGAAAGTTTCGTCAGTTGGGAAAGAAACACGACGAGGTGGCGATGGACCGTTGGTGGACATGATGATTGTGTTTAGGGGAAGGGAGGCAATGTTCTCAGACCACTAGATGACAGTGTAGGTAGGAAAGGTATGCGAAGGTGGAGAGTGTAACAATGCAGATGAACGCACAATATGGTTTTGATTCGACCATCTTGGTCTTGTCGATTGAGTACGGTGGTCTGTCGAAGCGAGGTCGAGGTAGAGGAAGAGGAATCCAGAAGCGCTTCTGTCTTCCTTTGTGTCCCCGTGTTTGATACCACACAGGTATTGATCGAAATCACACGAGAGGCGGTGTGAAATGGTATCGGCAGGGATGCTCTCCACTGTATATATTGGAAAGGACGAGTACCTGAGCCGGGAAGCGATGATAGCAAGGGGATATTCAGATGTCAGAGTGGAGCATGTACGAAACGAGGTGGTGGGATGTTTTCGTTCGAGACACACTTGGGATGAGGGCCGCGGAGAGGGACGACCAAAGGTTTTTTTAATGTTGGGTGACTGACTAATTGGATTTTGACTGTTGTCGTTGCAGACTTGTTGTGTATTATATCTCTAAAGCGATGGCAAATGTCGATGTTTGATGTTGGGATGTGTCGATGAAGTACGGTTTGATATGGATACATGTGATGTATCGCTGGTCCACTCACTCCACCCGCAGCTTCTTTCACTCTTCCGTTTTCCCCCTTCTCCCCCCTTCCCGGCGGTGTTTATCGCAATTCCAAACGGGTCTTCGAAAACGATCTCAGGGTCTTTCATCACTCGCCCACCCATCGTCATCACAGGAATAGATGTGATCACCGCACAGGAAAGGCTTGGCATGGATCAAGCGGTGGTTCCACTTTGTGGCATATATCAATCTTATCCGTTTGGACGTTTGCTTCATTCCTTCTCTAGATCTACATGTACTCCTTCAATCTCAACAACCTTTTGCCGGCAGCATGCAAAAGTGCGGGATCCTTGCACTGCATGAATGTATGATATGTCAGCTGCAAAGACTTTGAAACTTCTGACACCTATCACTCACGAAAGCGAACCGAGCGAATCGCTCGCCAATGTTGACGTGCTCCTCACAGTAGAACTAGACCAGCAACACGTCAGCTATGCTCAGCATACATGACACCTTTCGCTTACCTCGGAGGGGGGGATCCCCACCACCTTGATCTCCTGAGCCAACCACCAACAGAATGCAAAGTCCTTCCCTCGTCCCTGACAGGTAGCGGGAATCTCGAAACCTTCAGGCACTTTGACAGGGCTGATATCCACAAGGAGGAAGTAGCTTCCTTCGGGTTTCGTGTAACTGAGTCCGATCTTGTCAAAGTACGAACAGAGGATATCTCGTCGCTCAGCGTAAGCTTTGAGCTGATCCTCGAAGAAGTGGCGCTCTGCTGCCTGCTCGAGACCCATCGCAACTGCTTCTTGCATGGGGGAGTTGGTGCAGAACACGATTCGGCTGTGGGCGGCAAGTGTAGCGGCAGTAAGTTGGGGTGGACCGATGAGCCATCCTGAAACAAGGTATCAGCGTGGGTCCTGGATGAACGCTGAGTACTAGACTTACCGATTCTCCATCCAGTACAGGCGAATGATTCTGCTCGACAGGTCAGCTTGTGCTAGATATTTTGGGCCATACATGTACTCACTTCCTCCAGATCCAACGGTCAAGGTCCTTTCCCACATCCCAGGAAGAGTGGCAATTCTGGTGTGCTGCTTCCCGTCGTAAACCATACAGTCGTACACCTCGTCCGCCAAAACCATCACATTCTTTTCGATGCACACCTGGGCGATCTGTGTAAGCTCTTCGCGAGTGAAGACCTTGCCGACGGGGTTGTGAGGGGTGTTGATGATGACGACCTTTGTCTTGTCCGTGAAAGCGGCACGGAACTCGTCGATATTGAGAGTCCACTCGGAACCGTCCTTGATACCCTCACCGGTTGGAGGGTGAAGGGGCACGAAAACAGGTTTAGCACCCTGGAAGTGGATAGAAGCGAAGTACTGGTCGAAGTAAGGCTCAATGCAGATGACTTCTTCTCCAGGCTCGCAGTGGGCAGTGAGGGCAGCGAACATTCCTGCGTTGAAATTGGTAAATCAACCTTGACCCCGGTGCTCGCCGTCATCCCCTACTCCCCGGTGCTCCCCCATGTGCCGTATGCCCAGCAGCAATGCCATGCGCTCCGATTCCACCATCGCCAGCACATCGCCTAGATCACTCCCGGAAATTCTGAAAACTCACCTCCATTAGCACCAGCTGTGACCACGATCTCCTCATTTGTCAGCTCTCTACCCTCCTTCACGAGGTTCTCGAATTGAGGACTGTAATGCTTGCTGATCGCCTTGAGCAACCGTGGTCTACCTCTCGGGTGGGAGTAGTGATGGGACATGACGTCGTGATCTTGGGATTCGTGGGAGGTCTTGAGGATCCAGTCGGGCGGTGACCAGTTCATGAAGCCCTGTCCGAGGTTGATAGCGTCTGGAGGGACGTTAGCGGGGCTGTCGGGTGAACGGAAAACTATCAGCTTATGACCGTTCAGTCAAGTAGAGCGAAACAAGAGGGAACTTTTGGCTGCTTTGGTGGTGAGGCGAGAACCATTCCTCTCCTCTTTTATATCCCCCTCAGGAGCTCAGGGTTCTGTCTTTCGACGAAGAGGGAAGTGGCATCTCTCACTCACGTGAAGATGCTCCAGACGTCCAGCTTGTGTGTAGCACCGTCGAACATCCTCTTCGCCTGAGGGATCTTTGCCGTTTGTGAGGTGGACATGGTGGGTGTTGTCTTCGCTTGCGCTATGATCGATCGGGTGAGAGTGTGTGGGATGAGAGATCGTACGAAGTCTTATCAATGGCCTCAAATGAAGGCGAGGGGGCATACAAATACGTCCTGTGACAGATCAACCAAAAGAGGAGGAGAGATATTGGCGTTAGCAAGTGACCAAGAGTTGATTGATACGGTCGCCCATCATGAGCAGTAAGGGAGCACATGAGTAATTCAGAGAGGTGACGGAATGCACACTCACCGACTCAGTACCTGGGATGGGAGTGAGTTTCTATGGGCCGAAGTTCTTGGGCGTCTTGAGGTCAAGAGTGCGGAGAGAGGAATGGACTGGAAGATGGATCTCTTGTCACAGTAGTTGATTGATCGTGGTTAGAGGTTGAAATGGTTGCGTGCTCAGGAATTTGTTGATACCGATGTAAGAGTTGAAATCAAATCGACTCCGTTCTGATCATTCCTCCCCCTTTTCAACCCGATTAGGAAATGTCTGTAACCATTTTCTAATGGCATCGGTCCTAGCCGACTATTTCCAGACCTATCGATTAGCGGGATCAGATTCCCCGCAACACCCGACTTCCGACCTCCACTCGTCCGGTCCGCTTTGCAGCTTGCAGTCCATCTCGCCCTTCCTCTCAATTCCCACACTTCCTCGTCTGCAGAATCACTCCTCTTCACCAAGACCTTCGCTCTCTCTGGCACGGAGGGGTCGACGAGGCCTCGCGAAGTGGTCGATCCTCTCCCGCGTACATCCACAATCGTACAATGCCGATGCGAAGATACCACACCCAAGTTCCGGTATCCCTCAATCGGTCACACTCCTATTTCTCACAATCACTCCCCAATGCTCAGTCTTCCTCCCGTACTCACGACTTCCCGTCCACTGACCTGACAAGATCTTATGGTATCCCGATCGATTCTCGAGGTGCCAAGCGTGTCCTAGAAAATGAATACGAGACTGACTCTCAAGGAGAAGCCGAGGGATTTGACACCGAGTACGACGAGTTTGCCTCCTCCGATCCAGAACCCGACAACGAGGAAGAAGGACAAGAGGTAGAACTTCAAGGAGATCTCGAAGGTCTTCAAGGTAGTCGAAAGGAAGAAGGGCATGATGAGGACGAAGAGGAACTGATCGATGATAGTCCATACCTCGAAGACCTCGCCTCGCAACGCTCACCCTACTCGTACCTAACATCCGCAAGGACAAGTCGAGACGAGGAGAATTATGATGACGATGCGGCAGAGTTCGAAGAATTGATGAGACTTACAGAAGCTATGAGAGCGGGGAGTTCCATACAAGGTGTCGAAGCTGGACACACTGGCGATGGTGGGGAAGGGAGTCCTCACCAAATTCAGAATCGAGGCGATGTTGGAGATCATCGATCCAGGGGTGACGTAACAAAGCTATCAACAGATAGGAAAGACGATGATGAGAAACGACGGCAAGTGATGTCTCACGCTTCTTACCTATCTGTTCACCTGTCTCGCTTGGTTCCTCGTCCCCCGCACTTACCCCATATTACTATCTACGTCTCACTGGCAATCTACTGATACATAACTTACTGGAACTCAATGTTTATCGATCTCGGGCGCTGCTCCAACTGAGGTAACACTGACATCGAATGGCAGCACGGAAGCAATTGAATTTCTCGAATCATTTCCGATATCCCTTCTCACTCAGTTACGCGATTCGCTAGTCATCCTCGACGCCCGAGAAAGAGGTAAAGAACGTTCATCGAATGTGAAGAACAAGAAGAACAACAAAAGCAAGACCACGCGTACGAATGCCGACAATCAGGTCGAGGAGGAGATTCAGAACGAAGAAGTTAATGAGCAGTCGGGAGGCAAGATAGAGAATGGAAACCAGAAAGTGGGAGTGGAGTTATCTCTGAAGAATCGAAAAACTGGGTGAGCCCCGGTTCAATCGTCCTGACCACTTTCCTTAGATCGGACTCTCATACAGGTCCAGAATACATCTGCTCTAAAAGTGTTGTCTTCATCGGGCTGAACCTGATCCACTGATCCAGCAACGAACAAGTCATGTCGTTTCCCGATGATCCTACCTTTAATTCAAACAAAGAACCGTCTCTTCACCGAATCAGTGAGCTTTCGGACACCCCCACTTGGGTTTGGAAGCTGACCTTACTTTTCAGCTTCGATAATGCGAGTGGCTTCGATTCTTCACGAAGCCGTTCTCGAACGGACTGTCATCACTCTACGGTACGCTTCGGGGAAGCAGCTCAAGTCGTTGCCTCATTGACCGCTATGATTGATCAGGGATATCTTCTATCGTGACAAGGCCCTATTCAAGCGGCAAGATGTTGTGGATAAGGTGAGCTGAAAGTCCTTTAAGTTGAGCCCATTTATAAGAGGACAAGGCACATCGAACTTCTGCTGACTGAATCACTATTCAGCTTGTGGACGACTTGGTCGCGACGGCAGCACTTAAGCGTAAAGACTTCTATGTGGTGAGCTGGATTTGAAAAGGGGAAGTGTCATCTGCAGCTCTCAGCTGACAGGGCAATGGACAGTGTGCATCGGCCAAAGGGTTAGTAGCCTCGTCTGCTCTTAAAATCATTCGCCATTCAGGCGAGGAAGTCGTGCTATTCCCAACAAGCGTCAGTCCTGTTTTGTCCGGGTCAGATTCTATGCGCATGGCTGATGCACTCTCAGCCTACCCTGATTGATCCTGTTGAGAGGATTGATCGACTTGAAGCGCCGAACGGTCTCAGATCGGTGCTAGTTGTCGAAAAAGAAGTGAGGAATATGGATCGTTACCATGAGGCTGGCGGCTGATGGTTAGTAGGCAGTGTTTCAATCTTTGTGCAGTGCAAAGATACTGGAGGATGAGCGACACGGCTGCGGCGTCATGGTCACGGTGAGCTGTGTCGCTTGACTGGACTTGCCGTGTACAGGTTCCTCCTGACCACAACAACAGGGAAAAGGTTTCCCAGACCTCGCAACGCGTCAGTTTCTTCATCTCCTAGTCGAGACCTTTCCCAAGTGCGTCAAGTGTCTTTCAGCGGTGTCTATGCTGGATGAGATCCAGCTGACTGTTCGCACATAGCGTCAAGCTTTATGGTCTCGTCGACGCAGACCCACACGGACTCAGCATACTCTCCACGTATACATTTGGGTCAAGAGCCACTACGTACTCGCACGATCATGCTGGCTTATTGCTGGGGGATAGGCTGGAATGGCTAGGTGTCAGAGCGACAGACTGGAGGAGGTAAGCTTGACATGAATATCAAATCGCGCGGTGAGACGACCAACTTGCTCCATAGGCTGGGAATCAAGCACGATGACCTGTTGCCTTTGGAGAAGGCTGATATACAGTTGGTCAGCTTCATCCCATATCTCTCTCCTCAGGGATATAATTACGAGCTGACGACTTTAGTAAGGCAATGAGCATGCTCAGGAATCACCCAACTCTGCCCGCCGACTGGAGGTGAGTATCGATACCCATTCAGGTTGATTCGGCTGAAGTCAACCTGCAGACGCGAACTATGTCATATGCTGCATCTCAACCGAAAAGCGGAAATTGAGACAGTGTTGGGCAGTACAAACGGTCACATCAACGGTGATAAGGAAGATGCGCTAGATGATCTGTTCGAAGATCGAGGCAGTACGTATGCCTCTGGTAGTGGGAGCGAAAGGAAGAGCAGTATAAGTCAGCCTCGAGGTAGAAAGAAAAGGACGGGAATCAACAAGCTAGTGGAGTATGTGATGGAGAGGATGTGTTGAGGGAGGGAAAGCGAAGACCAGTGGGTGTGGGGTGATTGGTCGCACTACGAGACAGTGTGACTACTGCACAGTACGAGTACCGTACCTATGCATCTCATGGTCCCCTCTAACAAGTAGAGGAGAGGTGGAGGTGATAGTGGAGGTTCAGGCGGCGGTAGATACACCGTCGGGAAAGACCGACGGAGGGAGAGAGATAGAGACCGAACGGATAAACTGGGTTTTAAGGGGACGATTGGGATTGGTCTGTTGACCATTCATCTCTCTTCACTCAACACTTCAACTGTTCATCACGTCGTCGTCACCTCAACAAAAAACAACAGGGTAGCAACAATGCCAAATGAAACATCAATGGAATACGGTGAGTGTGAGGGACAGCATAATGCTCTTGGTGAGATACCTGGGGCCCATATGGATAAAAAAAGACCCCCGATAAACAGCTCGTATTCTGAGGTTGTTCGACGAGAAGATGAACGCTGATGGTGAACATGACTGATCAGTCCGACTCGGCAAGAGCGGCTTGAAAGTGTCAAAGATCATCTTGTGAGTGTTACTTCATTCCTGCTGTGTCTTGATGAGCAGGAGGGATCTCAGATGAGAGGTCGGACGACGGACTGTGCTAATGAATTATCTGATGTTTCAACAGGGGATGCATGTGTACGTCCTTCATTGTTCCCCCACTCAACGAGGGGGAGCATCCGTCTGAGCTTCATTGCTTACACTCACATCACCCATCATAGCTTACGGTGATCCCGAGTGAGTTTTCTCGTATCTCCTACCATATTTCCTCGAATATCGCTGATTCTCCCGTCAGCTGGCAAGATTGGGTATTGCCCGAGAAGGAGGGGATCGAGCATATCAAGTTTGCTTTCGAAGCTGGTATCAACACCTTCGAGTGAGTGCTTTTTGTCCTGCTCACATCATCCTGCCCTCGCTTGTTTCACCTTGATCGAGACGCTGACTGCCAACCGATCTGCAGTACCGCCAACGTGTGAGTAGGCTTCAACAATACCCTCATTGGTGCATATTTGACGACCACACGAATTTCTCCTTGACGTTTTCCTTGTTCCCATAGATACTCCGCCGGTGCTTCGGAGGAAGTCCTCGGAAAAGCTATCAAGGCGATCGGCGTGAGTCGACTTCCGTTCGCAGTGACTTCGACCACTATGAAAAACACTCGTTGATTGTTTCCTCAATTCTAGTGCCCCCGAGAGTCTGTCGTCATTCTCACCAAGGTCCACAGTCCCGTCACACAAGGCCCTAAGCGTGTTCGAGCTCCTGCTCCTGACAAGCTTGATCAGAGTGGATATGTCAACCAGCACGGTCTCAGTCGAAAGGTGAGTCGCAGAGGCCCTCTACCTCTTTTCCTGTTCTCCGAGCCCACCCCTTACATCCGATGTCTCCGATGCCCACGCTTGATCCTGGGGTATACGCAAATGCTGATATGACACCTCCACCAGCACATCTTCGACTCCGTCCAGGCATCTTTGAAACGACTGCAGATGGACTACATCGACGTCCTCCAGTGTCACCGCTTCGATTACGACACCCCTATCGAGGAGACTGTGAGTGTGCTGTTCTCTCGATGAAGTCATTAAAAATCCTGACTGGATTGAAAAGATGCAAGCCCTTCACGATGTCGTTCAGAAAGGTTGGGTCCGATACGTCGGCATGTCCAGGTAGGTCATAGTGTTGTGATCAGGATACACGGCGTGACTTCAACTTACACCTCTTGTAGTTGTTGGGCATACCAATTCCAGGCTATGCAGAGTGAGTCGAGCTCTACGCTTGAGATGTCGCATCGTGTACTGATGACCTTGCCCTTTTCCAGACTACGCTATCAACAACAAGCTCACCCCATTCATCTCGATGCAGAACTTTCACAACGCTTGCTATCGGGAGGAAGAGCGAGAGATGATGCCGACTTTGGAGGTGAGTCCGCCCTGATTACGTTGATTTGGATCGTGAGCTCACATCGAACTGAATGGTAGATGTTCGGCGTTGGCTGTATCCCTTGGTCACCTCTCGCTCGAGGATTCTTGACTCGTCCTTGGAAGGCTGATCCCACCCTCCGATCGGGTTCTGATGCGTGAGTGCAATTGTAATCAAGCGCTGAGCGAAACTCCGCTACTCACTGCCATTGATGCTGTGTCGTGCTGATATCTTGCATCTTTGACTCGGTGCAGGGTATACGCCAATCGAGGTCTTGCTAACCCTGATCAAGCGAAGAAAGACGTCAACGAGCGAATCGAAGAGTTGGCCAAGAAGAAGGGGGTCAGCATGGCTCAGATTGCCTTGGCTTGGTCTTTGAACAGTAAATGGGTTACTGCGCCCATTGTCGGAACTACCAGCTTGGACAAACTCAAGGATCTTCTCGGTGCGTTGAATATTGGCGTCTCTCTCGGAAGAGGGACTACGCATTTGCGATAGAACATGAAGTATGCTGATGAAGATGACTCTGCTCACAGCGGCCATCCCTATCAAGCTGACAGAAGAGGAGATCAAGTACATCAACTCGCCGTACACTCCTCAGGCAGTCGTGAGTTTCCATAGCTTATTGCCATCAAAACGGATTATACTGACGATTTCGCACGCGAAGGCCGGTCACACTTAGGTGAAGAACGCAACGAGAAGTTGGGGAGGTGGTCACGAGGCAGTCTTTCGGAGCGATTGGACAAGAAGAAAAGGATTCAAGGGCGATTGAACCGCAGAACAGATGTATGCAACCTGATTCATGCTCAAAATAACGAGGCAGGCCCTTTGCGCACTGCGCCAAGCAAATCAGTTCACTTGTCACCCTTTGTAGGTTGTTTCCTCTCTGTCCCGTGACCTGTGGCGCCATTATCAGCACTTGAGCGCATCTAAATCAATCAAGACAAGGCGGACACGTACGTCCTACACCCGTTCCTCCATCACGACGCTCCTTGTTCGCGTAATACGTCGAAGCAGGTCCATCCTCTGCCACTATGCCCGTTGTGTTGATGGACGACTGGCCGGATGTCTGCGGATCGACCGATTCCTGAGCGGATCGGCCAGAGCTTGGACCCCCCATTTCGCTTCGTCGTTCGCGCCACGGGTCTGTACGAGGCTGCTGCCTCCTGCGACCTGCAACCTCGACGCTCGTGGCGTTTTGTCGTGACCACAGATCGTGAGGCTGATCGTTTCGAGGATCTCCGAGCCGTGTGCCGGGAGCAAATCTGAAGGATCGTCCTCCGACAGTACCAGTGGCGTGTGTGTTGCCACCAGCAGGCTGTCCTCCTTGGTGTTCGACATGGTCGTCTTGATCCCAGATAGAGGGCTGAGCAGTACTAGGCGCGACGGAGCTGGCGTCGTCCGGTGCAGTTGGGTAAGAGGATGTTTTATTGTCTGACGACGACATTGTGTGTGTGTGTGTGTGTGTGTGTGTGTGATATGTAATATGTGAAGGGGTATCAGTGTCGAAACTGAGGAAAGGGAATGTGACTGGGAGCGAGATCTTATAGCTTACGGATCTGGTCACGCCTTCGCTTCGCAACACTAGACAGTGAATAAGGACGGAACAAAAAGGAAGGAGGGCATCCGTTTGAAACACTGACACTGATACGTCATGATTCGCTAGACTCCTTAGCTCTGTTCGAAGGCAGTCACTGAAAGGAGACAGATAAGGCCCACAGTCTCCCCTTTCTTACAGCAAGGATTGAGCCGTCGCATCCCCCACTTGAACAACATCAAGGTCCGTCCCGGTAGAAAGTGACGAAGACAAGGGTGGTTGACAAAAGGGGAGTTGAGAGCGTAGGCCTTGCAATCGTCTTGCTTCTGGGATGTCACACCCCCGGATGATGTACTGGGATACCTGAAAGGACAGTATACAGATCGCCACCGACCTCCCTGTTGTGCCAAGGGTGGCAGTCGTTGGCGTTGGACCTGACAATTTGTCCGAGCCTTTCCTTCCTACGCTGCAGAGATAGCAAGAACCTTCCAAACCGGAACTGTGTGTTTGCACCTAGGAACGTACCATGCAGTCCAAGATCGAGGTGTTGTCTGCTGTGAGGGTCGATTTTGTTCTATCTGGACTGAATACATCGGTCATGGGCACGACATCCAGTTGCATCGTACCCAATAGGAAGATTGACTATGGATACCAAATCCCTTTTCCTCACTCTGACATTGCATCAGGACCCACTGGCCTCACCTCTGAGTATTAACCGTCGAGCCTTCAGTGACCTGCTCCGCAACAATGGTTCTGTACTTATGGTCATCCTCATTCTCGTATCATTTGGCAGAAGAATCGTCCGTTTTGTTCAACGGCTTCGACCTCTTGGCATGTCTGACAGGATTGTACGTCCAGTTCGAGCGTTTGTCACGTTTCTCTTGCTTTGCACTTTCACCTGCAACAGTGTCTCGAGCCAAATCTTTCGGCATCGTTCCAATGGCCGAAACCTCGGTATTTTCGTCGACCTGCCACTCTTTCATGGAGAAAATCGAATTGTCTGCTGTGATTTCCAAATAAATCGGGAGCCCTGCTGGGCTGTTTCCCGTAAGCCATGGGACTAATACCTTGAGGCTTGAGGACCCAGAGGTGGTCTGACCATGTTGGCTGTCGGGTCGATCCGACGCTTGGGTTGACTTGTTCCAAGGCATTGCTTGTGTAAGTTCTGCGGTTGTGGATACTGGCTCAATAGAAAGTGTCTGTTATGAGGATACGACCTGCGTTGTAGTGATGGAACTTGAGGGGAATAGTGCCAGAAGACCTCTTTTCCAATTATATCTGGTTATGAGAATGGGAAGGCCTTCTATATTCGGTGCGATATCGACTCGAAGGACGATCATTCCGTTGATTCATAGCGGACCGTCAAGCGAGCCGTCAAGCTGGAGTTGATCTCAGTTCCTCTCCTGTGCTGAGAATCCTTTCACACTGTCATCTCAAGCTGTGCAGGGCAGGACTCCACTCAGTCGTGCTGCCTACGTCAGAACAGTAGTCAGTCAGCAGACCTTTCTCGTTGGCGACTTGCATACTCGACCTATTGCTGTGCCACTTGACAGTTCGACGGCGCCAAGATGTGATAGGATCCTTCGGGAATGATAGAAGAACAAAATATCGTCACTAAATCCTTTGCGCAGGTGTAATGTCTACCCAGAGGAGGTTGCTGGCTTGGTGGAGTGCTTGTCGGCCTGCCAGAAGATGAAGCTGGTTTGTAATGGGATGTGACTGGGCGGTCGGTCAGCGTTCTGATCACTGGTCGTAGCTCGCGATGATCGCGCAGCTGGAATTGCTATCTGTCATGTCGGTTGGGCTATCTACTCGACTCCGCCTTCGATCAGTGTAAGGTGGAAGACAAAGGACTGCATGAGTATTACAATACACTCTGAGGTGAGTGCCTTCAGGAATGAACGTCCCCTGGTCGGCGAACAAGATACATATTGAAAAGCCGAATAGACGACAGTGTGTCCTCGGCACGATTTGCTAGCCAGCATCCTGACGGGGCGACTGAATTATAGACATACGGTTGGGATAGGGGAGCGGGCAATCCAACATTCAGTAGAATGCAATGACAACAGATATCATTCGTGGAGTTGCAATTGCACGCTGCAAGACTAATATTCGCCTACATCTGATTTTGTTCCCGAACGATAGTCCACTCGAAAACTTCTCCCAGACCACCTTTCCAGCGCTGTTCTGCCTCTTCATTTTCTCCTAGATCTCATCTACAATGGCTCATCCTCCCATCTTCTCTCATCAACAATGAGTCAGCGCTTCAACCTCGTGGCTCTTGTGAACTCCAAATAGAATGTCGCGGTTTGTCACCGATGGCAGGAGACAAACCGGCCGCAGGGTTTGATCCGGAAATCCCTCCATTGGTGCTCTTCCTCTTGGAAGATGGAAACCCAGAACGAGGGCGGGGTGTGACACTGACTTGCTGACTGGTGGGTCTGTAAAGTGAGTTTTCCTCTTGGCTGTAAGCCCAGTCCAATCTGTCGACGGACTCCCTCTCAGCCTGTTGCGTTTCCGCTGGCGAAGCAGTAGCATCTCCAGCTGTACTTTGAGAGATGGCCGTCGAGGTATCAGGCGCGGAGGCGTTGTACATACTGGCGTCCGTTTTCTGAGATGACATGCTGAACTTCGTGAGGCTGTACGGAGATGGCAAGATGTGATAGAGTGTGTATCATCGATCAGAGAATTGGATTGAGTATTCATACACGGGATGGTGGCAAATATACTGGTAAGTATTCTGGAAAGAGACAGACGATGGCTCTCGAGGCAGGACTCTATGGCTGGCAGGCCTTCATAAAGGAGATCACCTCTTATGAGTTCGGTCCTTTGTCACTATCCTATACAAGTGTGACACGCTCTGGAGGCGGCCTTCCAATCGTGCAAGATGGAAGCAAGCTTTAGCAACAAGTAACACAAGACAGGAAGCGCCAGATCTGTCAAGTAGCCATCCGATGCGCCAACTAGTCCACTTGCTTCGACTGTGACAACGGTGCATATCCGACAATCTGAGGTCTGATTTAACAAGTCTTCACGAGACCCGTACACAACTGGCGACTGAATCAACCCGAATCTATCAACAATAACAACGAACTCTATATCTAAAGCTTTCCACTCGCTCTGCCAGCACAACATCTAGAAGAAGAAATCCGACACTTTCTGAACTTTGGTCTGACTCTTCATCGCTCTCTTCTCCTCCGAAGCAGCCGTCAATTCCTCGATATGATCGACGTCGGAGACAAAGTCGATCTCCTCGGCCGGGATCCAGATATGCTTCTTTTTGTGCTTGATGACGTCGTAGACCTTGGCTCCGATGAGGATCGCCAGGAAGATGAAAACGGATCCGTAGGCGAAGACAAAGTCAGGTGCTGTGAAAGCGCCAGGAAGGAAGACGTAGTAGCCACTGCGAGCGATGACGATGACTTCAGCACTTGTCTTTCCCGTCAGAAAGAAGCACAGTCGGCATACCTGAAGAACAAGACGATAGGAGACCAGACAAGGAGATACCATCCGGAGAAAGGCTGGAGGTATCCTCTCACAGGGAGGAAGTCGGTGTTGAGAAGGTTTTGTGCGATGAGACCTTTTCGGAATCGCAGGTAGGTACTAAATCATGCTATATGTCAACAAGGCGGCTAGTGGAAGCATGACGTCGCGACATGTATGTACTTACATAGCAATGACAGTCCAAGAGACAAGCTGAGCAGCGGTGACCAAGTTGATCCACCAGTTCAACACCTTGACGGTACCAGACGACACTGAGAGGTATGACAAGCATCCGACGAGAAGCGTGATGGTGACGGAGAGATACGGAACACCATGTCTGTTGATCTTGGTGAAGATCCTAGGAGCTTGTCCCTTCTGAGCGAGAGAGTAGATGGATCGGGAAGCGACAAAGGTGAACGAATTGGCGGTGGAGAAGAGAGAGACAAGGATCAAAGCGTTGACAATGTCGGGGAGGACGGGGATGCCAAGTCGGTTCATGGCTGAAGTGATCTGTCAGTCTTTTGGCGGTGTAAAGTGATGGTCGGTCAAGCTCACAGATGACATAGGGACTCTTAGCCGCACCAGGAGCGCCGGCAGAGATTGCACCAAGCAGGTTCTCATCTGTAGCAGAGGCAGTGATTCCGACGCAAAGAGCTCCGGTCATGTAGAAACCGACGATTCGGTAGATGGTGGTGTTGAAAGCCTTGGGAAGAATTCGTCGAGGGTTCTTGACTTCTCCACCGATAAGAGAGATGTAATCTGGGCCGACGACTCTGCAATGTGTGTCAGAAAGCGAGGCCAGACTGTCAGCTTCACTTACGCGAAGGTAGCCCAAGAAACACTGTCGAAGATACCGGTTATGACCTTTCGGAAGTTGACTTCTCCAGCAAATGGCCCAGGGTTCTTCCAGAATCTGAAACCGTATTTGTCGTGCAAAGGATTACTGTACAGGCAAAAAATCAGCTCCCATGTCTTTCAGTTGATAAATCAAGTATCACACACCCTCCAACCATAGTCACGAAGGTGTACATCGTCAGGCCAGCCATGAGGAAAAGCTTGGTGACACTGATAAAGAACTCAATCTCTCCGAACCATCTGACACTCCAGATGTTGACGAGGAAGAGGATGACCAGACAGACAGAGATCAAGACGGCGGGATTGAGCGTGGTTGTCCAGTATTCGACGATGACATTGATAGAGGTGAGTTCGAAACAGATCAACGCGAGTTGGGTGATGATATACTGTTGAAAAGAGCCTTATTAGCGCACGACTTGCATCACTATGCAGAGCTATGACTCACGTTCCATCCGACAGCCATGCCCAAAGACCAATCAACGAAACGACCCGCAAAACGAACGAAGCCACCGTCGAGTGGCAGCAAGACAGTCATCTCGATAAGACAGTTGCTGGCTGTCCAGACAACGACACACCACAATCCAATACCGATTAGCAGCCCGAGCGGTCCAGCACCGGTGAGGGGATTTCCAATTGAGACAAACAGTGCGGAGCCGATTGATCCAGAGATAGCGATGAGCTGAACATGTCGCATGCGCAGACCACTGCGGGAATTGAGCAATTAGCTTTTGTGATGGCAGGCGATTCGACATTTCCAAAAATCTTACTCACCGATGAGGATCGTTAGCCAAGTCCAGGTTGGGAGAGTCAGATCCCAACACCTCGGTGACAGCTCCATCTTGAGGAGCAGACGAGCTGGGCTCGAGATATTTCTCGTCTTGACCTTCGAAAGACATCGTGGAAGTGGACGAAAGACAGGTGTGAGATGTTAGAGGATGGGAACTTCAAGACGTCTCTCTATCTCCGACAGGTTATATATGGCATCCACTACTTCATTTGGCCTATATCGCATTATGACTTTGGTCCGAAAAAAACCTCGCTTCGGACGCAACGGGCGTTCCTCTTTCAACTGATAAGGGAACTTGCGTACTCAGATCTCGTACATCTCATACGCCTCGCTTGTTTGTGAACGGTTACTTAGCCCGTCTATGTCTTTGTCTCATCTTACGCATGAGACCCTCACGTCAGGCAGTACACTCCATTTTATGAATACCGAACATGTTCTCCTCACCAGCGAAAGCTCCTTGTTTTGACAACCACGACACGGGCTTGGCAGCCCCACCCAATCGAAAACCTGATAAGTTCAGGGTAGTATCTTAACGCTCGCGTTAAGTTCAAGCGCCTCCTTGAAGAAGCAAACGCCCTCACGTGGAGTGTAGCGCTGAAGCTTAGAGAAGCTCATGCTTATAATGTTATCGGGTATCGGACTCACAAGACACGGTCTCCACTCGTGTCCTTGCGACTGATCATAATTATCATTGCAAAAACTTACCACAATACTCAGAGCACATATAGACAAGCCCACAAGCCACCATGCCTGACATCAACATGATCAAAGATCGGTCCGCCGTAGGATCGATGAGTACCGAAAGACTCCCGATTGTCGACATCTCTCCTTATCTCGACCCTGAATCGACCGAGGAAGCTCGCAAAGTTGCCAGTCAGACACTTGACAAAGCATGTCGAGAGTTCGGTATGTCCAAATTCAACTCCATACTGCAAGCAATATGACGCTGATGGACCTGTCCCGCTTTGAATGTAGGTTTCTTCTACGTGACGGGACATGGTCTCGCTCCAGAATACATGAAGTCGCTCTTAGATTTGGGACACAAGTTCTTCGAGTTGTCTCAAGAAACAAAGGACACCATTCACATCTTCAAGAGTATGGACAGGGTCAGAGGATACCAGAAGATCGGCGAGAACGTGACTTACGCCAAGCGAGACCAACAAGAGGTGTGTAGATCAGTCCTTTGGCTCTATGTAGCGTCTGGGAGGCCATCACTGATCATCCCACACCAGGCCTTGGATATCTACCCCGAGCCTGAGAATCCATCTACCGCACGACTGGAGGGGAGTCAGCTGTGGCCGTCAGAAGACGATATGCCTGGGTTCAAGTCTACCTTGTTAGACTACACTGAAAAGATGTAGGTGTGGCGTATTCTGTGCCACACGAACACTGTGGCTGACGATTTCACATTGAAACAGGAAAACAGTCGGACATGCTTTCATGAAGGCTATGGCCGACTCCCTCGGTCACAGAGAGGTCTTTGAGGAGCTGCAGAATGATAACTACTGGTAAGTGGTAGTGCGAGCTTCACTAGACGGTACGCTGATCCTTCGACAGGGTCCTTCGAGTAATCGGATACCCTCCTTTGCCGGCCGAGTTTGACCCAGAGAAAGGTATCTCGTGCGGGGCGCACACTGACTACGGGTGAGTGTTTTCTCCGTTGCCGCTGCGACCGTAATGCTCAGTCCGCTTTGACCAACAGATGTCTCACGTTCCTGCTCGCGGATGACACTCCCGGAGCGTTACAAGGTACGTACCGGGCAAAAGGAGCGCGTTCTCGTACTAAGTCTTATGCTTGATCACCCATGATCTGCAGTCGAATCGAAGGATGGAAGTTGGATTCCTGCCGATCCCGTCCCCGGCGCGTTCGTCGTCAACATCGGAGACATCATCGATACCATCACCGGACACCAGTACAAGTCGACCTACCACCGCGTAATTCACAGAGGCTCAAACTACAGAGTCTCGATGCCCTTTTTCTTCGAGCCTCAGAGAGATCAAGTGATCAAGCCTCTTGAAGGATTCACGCCTGAAGGAGAGAGCGTGAAGGAGTTCACTTACTTTGACCATCTCAAGGTGAGCAGTAAATCAAATCGATTATCGGCAAGCAATAGGCGTGCTGATGAGTGTACGCAGAGCATGATCTACAATCATTTCGTCGCAAATGATTCTCCTCTTCCCGAAAAGCCGAACGTCAATGAGTTGACCAACCGTGGGTAAATAGTGGTGGAGATGGGTCAGCGATGTTCAGTGCCGTAGATCATCTAAATATGCACGGTTGTATGCTTTACGGGCCAAGCCTATGTCTTGTTTGACTGAGCGATCCATCTGTTACCTAGTATCCTGCTTATGAAGCGCACTTTCTTCTGACTGTCGGCCATTCAGAGCAGAACATGATCCACGGCTCGTTTAAAGTACAGTCCATGGGGGACGAGAACGATCGAAAGCAATTATGCCTATTTGCAATGCATTCGTTTCCTAAAGTTCATCTACCGATCTGCCCTCCTCCTTCACATCCAAATTCTCCTGACCATCTACGCCCAGTGCCAGGATGGAGAGGAAGTCATACACCATGTCAGCGGCGGCGATAGCTGAGATTTCACCTGTTCAAATGGCAAATTCGTTATCAGCTCATGTTCCAATCAACGGATGCAGTTGATCTGATGAAGTTACCATTCGTGTCGTACGCAGGAGCAAGCTCTACAATGTCGAATGCTACGATGTTAAGACCGACGAGGGAGTGGAGGATTCGACGAAGTTCACGAGACGTCCAACCTGTTTTGTCGCATGATCAGCACGATGCCTGGGACTGTGCCACATGAAGAGAAGGTAATACAGCCAACTCACCACCAGATTCGGGTGTGCCAGCTGAGGAAGTCAAAGGTCAGCAATTTGTTTGACCAAGTAAGGAATATTGAGGACACTCACTCGCGGGCACATATGAAGGGTCCATGACGTCCACGTCGAGCGAGATGACGACTGGTCCATTTCCTATCCTTGCCTTGATCTTGTCCGATATCCAATCGACACCATGATCATCGATATCGAATGTGTGGATTAGATCAAAACCGGCTGTGATGTCGTCGTCGAGATCTTCTGGGCCCTACAGGTGACGGCGTTCAGCCCACCTTCTTGTCACTTCTTCGATCGCGAGCGGAGCGATGCGACTCACTGAGAAACGAGTTCGGATACCAGCATGGATAGACGAATCGGGCTTGATGAATCCTTGCTCGTAAGCGTGCCAGAAGAACGTGCCGTGGTTGAGATCCGCTTGTACGGACACACTTCCAAGGTATCGGTTAGGATTCCAAGTGTCGATATGGGCGTCGAAATGGATGACGGAGACGGGACCATAGACTTCGTGGACTGCGTCGAGTATGGGTAGGACCTGTAGCACAACAGTGTGAGTCTTTTTATATACGATAGAAGCTCAGGAATGAGGACGAGGCTTGGAAATTGCAAGGGCTGTTATCATCAGGAAAGCGATGGGAGATAGGTTGAAGAGTAGCGGTAATCGCAATGAAAAGCACATACAATGGTGTGGTCTCCTCCGAGAGCAATGATTCGTGGATGATACTCCCCATCCAGACCCCTTTGCATGTTGAGCTTCTCCATAGATGCCTCAGATACGACAGGATGATGGAGCATTGATCGGTAAGCTGCATTGACCTGCTTTATAGCAGTCGCTGGGTCGAATGGCGTGACAGGGACATCTCCACAGTCGAGCTGAAGTGCATTCATCAGCATTGGTGGTCATACTCTCTTAGGAGAGGGCTTGCGACTCACCACTGAGAGTCCGCTGGAGTACGGGTTGATCTCCAATCGACTGGAATAGCCTCTCTCAGGTCGTTGTCTTCGAGATCCTGGTAAGTGAAAGCTGTCAGCAGGACCTCTGCGGTAAGGGAAGCAGTAGGGATGGACATACCACTTCTCAATCCATATGGACCGAATCGAGCACCTGGACAAAAAACGCCTCTAGTCAGTACCGTCTCCCAATCTGAACAACCCAGAGGAGGGCAAGTTTGCACTCCAATGTCACAACTCACCTGGACGATAAGAGACAGCTGAATCGAATGGAATCCCCAGCAGGGCAATGTCGAACGCCTCATCCGGCTTGTCCAGACACTTCGCATGCGGAAGATGGGCGAAAGTCGTGACACCGCTGAAACTGAGATCCGGTGTGTCTGGATACTTCTCGTTCCATGGATCTAGACGAGATCTCTCGCTACGTGCGCTGTCGTGAGAATGAGAGTGGGAGTGAGAGCCATGGGCGAAGACAGGAGTGCTCGCCGCCGCGAGGGTGAGAAGAGTGGAGAGAGAGGCGTGCATGTCTTGGCTAGCTTTTGGGGCTTGTATTGGTGGGCGAGTGTGTATGGTAAAGACGAGAGAATGGACAAGCTGACCTTTTCGATTGGGACAGGGAGAAGTCGGTTTCTCTCTACGGTGGGGGACTCATTACGCGCGCTCCCTCGAGGTGACAAACGCCCGTACCAAGACTTCGGTTACATGAAGTGACCCACAAACGACTATGTATGCATCGTGTGCATCCGATAGACCACATTGATTGACCCAGCGGTGACCAGAGACTTGCTCGGGTCCGACAGACTGTCAGTGAGGTATGCTATTCGTACCTGTGGTTTGTGGAGGGTAACCTTCATCCGACATGGTTCAGCCGAGATGGGGGCCATTATAGACTACGTCTGACTTCAGCTCATCAAATGCATCAATTGTATCAAAGTCATGTACTGGACAGGTACCCTCGATATTGTGATACTATGGATGGATAATCGGCCTGATTGTGTTTATATACTATATGCATGATTCTTGAAGGGTTCACTTTATATGCGATTGAGTTCTTGAGGGGGGTGCGTTTGGCCCCGTGTCCCTTAGTCCGTCTTCCATCAAGAGATCTTCCCTCGCGGTCTTCCCGATCTCAGCATCATCCTGCCCGACCTGCTCGTCTTCTTTTTCATTGGATGGCTCCTCGGTCTGCTTCTCTTCGTCCGAAGGAGAGTCGACAGACGGTGCGGTGGTTGTCACGTACGCTCTCTGCAAACTGTATGCTTTCGTGCACATTGTGAGCTATCAAATGATGAGGGGACGTCGTGTCAGCTCAGAAAAGGTCCTTCTAGTCGAAGCAAGACAACAAACAGCAAGTGCAAAACACAAGAAGCCACATCCAATGATCCAGCATAACTATGACGACTGGGGAATTAGCCAGCGTCATCAAATAGACCGAAATACACAGGTACGGACCCGCATAGCATTAGCAAATGCTGTGAGAACCTCGACCTTCAATGAACCGTCTGGTAGGTCATGCAAGACTTTGTACCCGCCGGCACTGGTAGGTGCGGTGAAAAGTGTCCCATACCCATTGATTTTGGCGAAGCGAGAACGGAGACCGGTGTTGAAGATGGCTGTGAACACCGCGACACCTACAGGTCCGGACTTTCTGTCAGCGAGCAGAGATTCTTGTTCTTTTCATTAGGTCAGATATGTCACGCCTTGACGCACCTATACTAGCACCCATGGATCTCATCAGTACCCACGCAGCAGTGGATGCTGCCATATCTTTCCCAGGCATAGCTGCTTGGATGACTAACATCGGCGTAGAGATTGACAACCCGATGCCCCAGGCTGTGAAGACCAGCAGCCCTTCTTGGGTGGCGTAGCTGACAGTGGACGTGTACAGAGCATACCAGAGTCCGTATCCTATCGCAGCCATTGCGAAGCCGACCCAGATGACGGGGCGCACGATATGAAACCTGGTCGTGATCTGGCCAGCTGACACAAGGTACACGGCAGTTAGCCTCTACTCGTTCGTTTGAAAGGGAAGACAGAGATGAGAATTCACCGACGACACCAGCTACCGCGAGGCTGATTGAGAATGGGACAAGGTCGATTCCCGAACGAAGCGATGAGGCACCGCCGACCTATATGAACTACTATCGGCCTGGCATCACAAGCACGACCTGGACTCGAGACACTCACTCCTTGGAAAAATTGGGGAAGAAGGAATTGAGCTGGCATGAACATGAGTGACTGGAAGAACGACCCGAACATGAAGAATAACGTGGTCCGTGTTTTCAACATTCGCTGAAAGGTATGCAGCCGACGTGAGCCACTACCGCTTGCTCCTGATAGAACCCACTCACAGCAGGTACGATGGCATTTCTCTTCGTCGTAAGGAAGTGGATCACCGCAAGTGTCACAACGACAGCTCCTCCGATGATGACACCGTAAGCTGAGGGTGTGCCAAATCCATCGTCTGCGGCAATCGAGAACCCAACGATGATCAAAGCAGCTCCCGACATGATCAAAACGCTGGCGACGACAAGATATCAGCATCAGATCGATCCGCTGTGTCCGACACGCAGACCCACAGCCCTAAGAAGTCATAGGATCTTCGAAGGGCGGCGATGTCGCCTCTTGGGGCCTTCTTAAGATTGAGCGAGAAGAATAGCATGACGAGGACGACAGCACAGATGGGTATGTTGATGTCTTCGCAGGTCCGGGAGCGTCAGCTCATTCTTTATTTTGGTGTGGAGACCTTTTTCCCAAAAAGGTCACGAGACCATCAACTGACAGAAGCACCATCGCCTGGATAGATGACAAGGACAGTCAGCAGACAAGCCTGTATCTGCGGGCGACACTCACCAACTCGCTTTCTCCGTCAGAAGACCACCTAAGATCGGACCTAGTGTTCCGGCGACACCCCATGAAGCAGCCATATACCCCTGAAACACACCTCGCTTGTGGAGCGGGACGATGTCCGCTGTACAAGAGATGTCAATGACCACGCATGCGCGCAAGACGAGGGCTATGTTAGACCAAACTCACAAGTCACGATCATTGTCAGACTGACGATGGACCCGCCTCCCACACCCGCAAATGCTCTGGACACGATCAACCTAGTGTGGAGGATATGATTAGTAACTTTAGCAGTCATGTACCTCCGGGGTCCCCCACTCACCACGGCGCACTCTTTGCAGATCCACAGAGAGCTGAGAATACCAATAGCATGATGACAGAAGCATATAGAGCTGGTTTCCGGCCGACTATATCTGTCAATCGACCGGTGAGGGGGTTCATGACCACTTGTGCCAGCAGGTACGAGGTTCCGATCCATGAGTATTGCGAAGGAGTAGTCGAAAATTGCTCAGCGATTGTGGGCAGGGCTGTTGAGACAATCTGTTCGAAGCAGTGATGATGAGCCGAAGTCAGAGAGATGATTGCCAAGGGGGAGCTGAATTGAGAAGATCGTTATGTAAAATAAACTCACCGAGCCGTCCAGTGCTGATAGAAAAGCGATCATCCCCAATCTATCGGTGGTGTAGAAGAGGAACTAGACATCAGTCCGTGTTCTCCGTGTTGCTCCGTGCTCGTGAGCCGTGCCATGCAACATTTTATGACAATGAACTCACGCAGGAATGACAATTGCAAGGTTATTTTTCGGTATCTCCGGATCTTCTTCCATTTGTTGGTGCTTGCTCGATGCAGCTCTTTCGCTTGAGATCCGATTCACTACATCGCTCGTCTCGCACTCCAACGGCGAGTCTTGTTCTGGTCCATGCTCTACATCTGCGTGTTCGGTCGAGTGTATCGTGTCTGCCATCGGATTCCCGGTCTTTCGTGCTGTCCGCATGATGGAAGATGTCCACGAGGATGTGACGACCTACACGCTTCGGAACCGGCTGCGCTAGGATTGTTGATTGATCTCGAGACACAGAGAGCTGGAGACAGAGCGGAGCGAAGGTGCAGTCCTTTCGATGCTATTGATATTGGATGGAAACTTGCTCATGGACACAACCATGCTTGGTCAGTATACATTCAGGTCGATGCAGCAATCCATGCGCTACATGAAAGCATGAGGAAAAGAAAGATGTGTTTTAAAGCTTTTTATTTTTCGGTCAAAACCGATCTCTACGGTGCCGGCGCCGGTGTCGCCTACTCATCTTCATGTCTATCCCCGCTTCGGTGGGAGATCGCGACGAGAATGACAAGATTGATTTTGACGCATTGTGTCGTCAGACCAGGGGAGGCTGACTATAAGACATGCGACGAGTCTGGCGCTGCAGTCAGATGGTCTCTGGCGGAAAATCCTGTATAGCGGTCCTTGACATACACCCTGCAGTTCCAAAGACGTTATTGAAGGGGTAACGCCTCGTTTTCTTTCAAGATCGCCAAAACCACGACACCTTCCGTGTCCATCTGATCGCATTATTTGAGTTGTATCTTTCAGGCATATCTGACAGCTGCTTCATCGACTTTGTGCACTTGTATACCAGGACATATACTCAGAAACTCCTCAATGCGTCTGTCTCTCTCCATTCGACCACTGACCGGAGTGAGTCATCAAGGTCTTGAACCTTTTCTTGATAGTTCCTCCACGCGCGAATCGGTAGTCGCCAGGTAGACTCGCTATCATGGCTGCCTCGACTGTATACCGGTTCTGATTCATTTTGCTGCTTCTTGAAGAGTAGAAGAGATGATCGTGGTTCCATGCTGTCTGGCTGGGAGCTGAAGTGGTCACTGCGGGAAGGGACGTTCTCGGCACAGAAGCACCCACGGATGGAGCTTCAGGAGGATGAAGTCAGCGCAGATCCAGTGAAGTAAAGGCCGATAGTTGCTGTGAAGGATCGTTCATGCGGTGTCCTGGAGGTGAGGGTGACAATCATTGATACAAACAGAAGCAGTAAAACACGTCGGAAGATTACAAGTGCCACACCGCGCAGGGCAGCTCTTTCACTCATTTCACTCGTCGACATTAGCACAGAGGTCAAGGAAGCTAGCTGCTTGATTTCTCTTTCCAAGCATATACGGATCACCACCTGTCCAACATGTCACCTCTCCTGTCCACCCTCGTAAATTCCATCTTGTTTGCCCCACTGATTCTCGCTTCGACAGAGTACGAGATCCGGCATCGATTCCTATCTCACCCTTCTTCGTCCACCGCCAATTCAGATATCAACCCTTTCGTCCATCTGGGATATCTCAACCCTCTTCTATCTCAACCGGAAGGTCAAACTGCTTCAGATCCATGGCTAGGAGTAGCGCAGATACGGAGCGATGGTACGGATCATGAAGGAGAGACAGAGATGGTGGACGATGGGAGAGGTTGGTATCAGGTTGGATTGGTTTTGGATCAAGGTGATGACGAGGATGAGTGGATGATTGCTTCGACCAGAGCGGTGAGTGAGATTCGGCGTCGCCATCAGATGCCATCAGTGGTCTTCGTGACGCGTTGTGTTTCTTTCATACTTCGGCGTGGCAGCTCTAAACGATATGCGCATATGCTAGACCTGGGGTCGTCCGTCACGCATTCACCCTTCTTTTGCTGATCACGTTTCAACCTCTCACAGGGCTACCTCTCGTCTCGACCCAAAGTCAAGATTGGATTAGACTCGGCCTACATCCCTACTCATGTCTCCGTGCATCCCTCAGCAACAGGCCTGACCAACACAAACGGGACTTCTGTCAAATTACCAAAGGGGCCTAATGATGTGGTATGGGAATTTCATCCGGTATCAAAGACGAAGAAGTGAGTCCTGCAACATCGGTGTGCGAACCCGTACTCCTCTCTACATGCGCTCTTCTATCGGGATCCCCACGTCTCACAGAGCTGACCAACCATATGCCATCCCAACAGCCCATCCCTCGCACCCCCTCCTCCGGTCGATACAGCGACAGGCGCACCTCTCCAACCTGTCCCTGAGAAGTCGTTCATGGCGAAATACTGGATGTACATCACCGGTGCGGTTCTCTTCCTCCTCATCCAATTAGGACCGGACGACCCCAGAGGAGCCCCGGCTCCGGCCAAATGAGCGGCGCAGTTCGGTCGAGGGAAGGTCTCCGTGGTTCGATGAGTCAAAGGAACAGGCGATCAAGGTGATATGCATTGTATACATGCCAATTGCTCATTTGGTATAGATTTACTTGCGGGGTATAAATATCGTTATGATTCTCCGCGATATCACTACTCCTGCGCTGACAACATTCCGCATCGACTTCACACGTCAATCTCATGCGTTGTGGGCCCCTCGCACAACACGAGCTCCGGGGCTTCGATCACAGCCAGCCTCTGTCCAGCACCTAAGCCCGCCTGTTTGCCCATGGTGGAGCATTCATCCCGACCCATGGTCCTGCAGGTCCAACCATCTCAGGTTTGAGATCAGCTACTGATGTGGCACCGATATTCCGCATCGTGTTGGTTATTTCTTCAGCCAGGACTGCGATCGTCTGGTCAGCTTGAACCTCTACCTCGCTGGGTCTATTTATACCTCGGCAACTCATCCGCGCCGGTCCTAAGAACAATCGCAAATCAAAGCGCAACTCACTCTGACACACTCTCACCACCCCTTCCTCCCCATGCGTTCCATTCGCATACAAGAAAGTTCTCCCTAATCCAACAGCTTTCGCACCCAATGCGAGGGCTTTAACCACATCGGCACCGGATCTGATTCCCCCGTCCATCATCACGTCGAGCTTCTGAAACAGGTCTGGCCGGTTACATCTCATCTCATAAAGTAGGTCTATGGGTGCAGGTGCACTACCGATGGGTCAGCTCTGAGGTGATGACGAGTAATGGACAACAAGGCCATTACAACTCACTAGTCGCATTGCCGACCGCCGTGGTTTGACTAAGGGGAAGACGAGCAATAGTCAGCTACCATGCATCTAACACTGACGACACGGGATGAACGCACCAATATGATGCCTTGTACTCCTGCCTTGGCACACAATTCGGCATCTTCCATACTTTGAATCCCCTTGACGATGATTGGCAGATTTGTGTGTTTCTGTCAAGACGATACGGTCAGCTGTGATGATCACAGTATGGCTACCGATTTCACGCACTCTGATAAAGTCGATGTCTCCCCATGTCAAATTCGTATCCTGATATCCTGAGATCGCCTGACTGACTCCTAACGGAGTCTTTGACTTTTGTTGTCCATCACTGCTGGGAGGCGGAGCCACTTGAGCCTTAGCTCTCACATCCCTGGTCCTTTTACTCCGCCATGCAGTATCCACAGTGAATATGATGGCTGATGCGCCCAACTTGGTAACTTTTTCAAGCAAGGCGACGGACGCGGATCGGTCTTTGTTGAGGTATATCTGGAACATGACTTGTTGACCAGCTTTACGAGCTGACATAATTTCGTCAAGGGAACAGGAAGCGTTGATGGAGATCTAAGGTTGTACGTCAGCATGAATGCGATGGGGAAGAACGTGTCGTGTACGCCGAAAAGAGATAAGAAGAGGAAGTGACAGGGGGTTGAGTGAACGGCGACATAAAGAGTAATACCACTCACACCCTGCACGATCCCACATTGTCCAGCGCCCTTTGTCAAATTCACCTCACCCAATGGATGACCTAGCTTGGCCATAGCGGCTGGGGAGATGAACACAGGAATAGCACTCTTCATCCCAACAAATTCGGTATTCATGCTACCCTCTGTGACATTACGAAGTATCCGAGGTCGGAAGGTATACCGTCTGAAAGCGTCGAGATTCTCCTGGGCGGCTGTTGGTTGAGTACATGGCGTCAGCGTTAGCTCTTTGTGCTATCTCTTCCGAGATGGCCCCTTCCCTCTTCCGGTTCACTCGTCTATCTAGCTCGCAGGGGATATATAGATGGACACTCACTGATCTCACGATCCGCCGCGCTCTTGTAATAGTTCCAAGCGGTCCCACTCAGGACTTTTTCAGCCCATTCTTCGAAATCATTCAACAACAACATGGCGTCGGCACCTGGCATCGTCTTCCTAGCTTCGGCTTTCGCTTTCTCCTCTTCCGTAGGTTCTTCCTCAACTGGTTCCGGTACGGTCAAGGGGTCCACTGGGCCGATATGTTGAGACGGATCAAGGATTTCCAGCGCATCTGGTGGATGTAGAGGTTTGAAGATCTTCCTGTGTGACGGTGTCAGAACACCTTGCGCGTATCTATACGAGGGCAGTGAGCTTACGTGGCGTCTTTACCTGCGTTTGCAAGGATGATTTCTGGTCCACCTGGATGTTGATCGAGGAATTCAGTGACATCGTAGATCTTGCCCTGTACCAAGTTTAAATAGTATCAGCGCTTGCATTTTGCGGTACAAACATGTTGACTGCTCACATCTATGATCACCCAGCAATCCTCTCTCGTCGTGTGCTTCTGAACCTCCTCGTAACTGATCAACTTCTGCCCTCCAGCCTGTTTGGTTCCCGGTAAATGATCATTTTTACCCTCATCTGCTCGAACAGACGGGAAGATTGTCTGCCAAGTGAGGGCGACACCCTGACATGCACGACAGAAACGATCAGCTATTGAGTTCCTAACGGCGTCATAGATCAAACTCACCGTCACAGCCACAATGGAGGCAAGAGCGATCGTCCCTCTCGGCCGTCTCTGTATCCTGAGGGATGTCGAAGCGGATCGGGCGCGACATGTCGACGGGAGACTGGATGTTCGCACAGCCGTCAAGAAAGAGGAGGAAGATGAGGAGACATGTCTCCCTAGCTGCTTGAACATCTTTGCTGCGGTCTGATTAGTAGCTGTCTTCGAGTGGTCGACACGTTGACAGAAAGATGTAGCAGAGTCAAACAGAGCAGACAACAAACGACCAATGGTTTTCGGTGTAATGGTGTCTGCCGATCAATCCACCGGACCGATGATCCGATGGATACCCTTTGTTGAGGGAGATGGGGAAGGTCATCGTTTCCAACGGAGAGAAAGGGGTCTCCCTCCTCTAAGTGGGGTTAGCGGATAAAGGTCAACGTGGGACAAGCATCCAGTCCCGGATGACCGGATGAATCTCAGGCACCAGATTGATCGATGATGCGGGTGGGGTGGCTCTTTAAATGATCCTCCCTCTACTTGTTGTTTCCGATCTGGGTGGGTGCAGGCTCAACCCGATACCTTGTACCGCAATGCGTGGTAAGTTTCCAATTGGGTGATTGAGGTTTTGTCGTGTCTCCTTGTACGTACGGAGCTCTTACCATCGTAATCGAGCGTTCCTTGCTCGATCGATGGCCACCTTTTTTCCTCAGCCGCCAAGCCACGTGTTGATGACCCTCTCGTTGAAGAGACATCTTACATCCAGTAGACGGATGCGGATCTACAACCCAGGGTAAGAGAGAGGCGATTAGGCGGTCGAAGAAAGGATCTTCGTTCAGAGTACATGCATCTAGGCCATTGAGCAGCGACAGGCCCCATCACAGACACCGGCAGGCTGAACCCGGCTTGTGAGAGGGAGAGAGAGAGAGAGGTGCGGTCAGATCGGGTATGTCACCGCTCTGAGTGGAGAGGCTCCTTCACGCCCTCGGTAAACCTTGAACAGATGCATAGTAGAGAGCGATCGGCCATATGTACTATATGATGATGATTGTAATTGTGATTTGGTGAGGTAGAGAGGGTAAGCTGCAGTAGCCACTGACTTTGTCCGATTGCGAGATCCGAGGTCCGATACGAGTGGTGAAACCTGTACGTAGGAGGCTACCCAAAAGAACAATAAAAAAAAAGACTGACTGCAAGGGGGTGAAGTAAAGGGTCCGAAATCGCCACAATCGAGGGCTCAGGATCGACGGACCTCAACTGCTAATTACTCTTGGAGTCGTCGTTCCGTTCATTCCATCTCTCTTGTTCATTCCTTTTGCATCCATTCTCTCTCATTGTATCTCGTTGCAAGACCACCTTTGACGACCATGAGAGTCGACACTTGATTCAGGAGAAGCAACATACACACACATACACGCACACGAACAAACGCTCAAGGTCTCCGACGATACTGTGAATCCAACAAATCGGACAGAGAGTGTGAGTGATTTCAGATCGTTGATCTTGATCCCCATCCCCCATTCCCTCACGTCATTATCGAACCACGAAGAAGACCAAAGATCTCATACCATATACCACTTGCTGCATCACAACAATCAAAGACAAGGTTTGAGACTCGCTGCTTTTCACCTTTTTTGCGTTTCGCTGTTGTACCTCTTGACTCTCCAACACTCCACATCGGATTGCTTTGAACCATTGTCACATCTCAGAACCCATCGTCGTACCTTCCGTTTCAATCCTCCTCTTTTCGCATTGCAACAAAAGCTCACATCTTTCTCTCGTCGGCAGATCTTCTTGAACAAAAGCCCGTCTTTGCTTCAATACCACCTCCGCATACCACCTCACGGATCGTGATCACCGAAGTCAAATGGACTAGATCGGAGAAAACCACATATACAACGGCCAATCACGCCACCACTTTCCTCTTCACCATCTCGCGATCGGCACATCGACATGTCATATACACCTTCCACACCGCGTTCCCCTCGACCTTCCATGTCACGATCGTCACCACCGCCGCCATATCGCCTCTCACCGCTGCCGATGGAAGAAGCAGCCGATGAATCATCGTCAGATATATTCGCACTGCCCATCGCTTCGTCTTCCACTTCCTACCTACCACCTATCTCAACCATATCCCAACAGGTTGGTATGTCATTCGAAGCTGGCCCATCTCGATCTCGCCGAAGACGATTGTCATCTGCATCATCCACTGTCTCGGAAAACTCGCAATCGGGGTCTTATCCTACTCCCGATCTTTCGACAGCACCGACGTCTCCGCAACAATCAATCGCTGGTGGTGGCGGTGTTGGCGGCGAGAGAATCTGGCGAAGGACTGCGAACGTCCCACGGAGTTTTCGACGGAATCGACGTAACTATGATAATCACGAGGACGAACATGATCGATGGCTGTCAGAAGACGAAGGATTGGGATCGGCAGGCTCGAGTGTGAGAACGAGACGGAACAGTCGACAGGTGGACGATCAGAGCGCAGATGGAGGAGATCGTCATGACGACGGAGGAGCTGGAGGTGGCAATGGCGGTGCTGGTCCAAGTTCTCGATCAGTTCGGGCCGATTCTCGCGACAAAATCGTCACTGGCGAAGATGCGATAGCAGCGATCGCAGAGGCCAAAGGTTCTTCCATGGGTTCCATCGCTCGACCTCATCCCGTTCGCACTCGATCGTACGAACCGCGATCGTCTTCATCTAGAGTGACTTTGCCCAATGAATCGGTTATCGACTTTACTCAACGAACCCTTGGCAGTCACCCTCCCGACATCGCTCAGCTTGTCTCTCCCCCCGAGTCATCAGATGTGCACGTCGGATTAGGAATTCGCACTTTCGGTGCTGGTCCTACCTCTTCGGTCACCTCTGGAAGTATCCCATCAACGGCTCCACCTGCCTTCAGCGCAGTACCAGACTTTGCACGAGGTCGGGGAGGTGATGGTATCAATGGATTTGGTCTGCCGCTGGCCGCTGGATCGGAGGACGTGGAGGAAGCGATGACTCGGAAACAGAGTCAGAAAGCTTTGGTAGAAAAATTGCGCAGGATCTTGGCATGGTGAGTCTTCGAGGTAGTAACTGAGCTGATCCGGTAGTGCGCTTTGTCCGCCGATCGACGGAGTCGCCCCAGCCCTCCATCATCCGATTACTTTGCCTTGTGGTCACACCCTCTCTGCGAGTCATATATCCATTCCAGTTCCACCTCCTCTCCATTTCACTCATGAAGGGCCGCATGAGATTCATGCTGCTCAACAGCGACAGCATCAACAACGGCTAAATCTATGGGCCAGCGTTATGTGTCCAATACCAACTTGCAAACGTTACAGCCCGACTGTACGGGCTTCTGGCATCATGTCTGACGCGGCTGACCTAAATGAGGAGACTGGATCGATAAGCTCAGGCGCTCAACGGAGCGAAATGCTGGCTTCGGGTGTAACGTATTACCCTCCACCTCTACCAGCTCCACCTCCCGCTTATTCTTCAGATCCACCTGTGACCGAGGGAGGATCGCCTCTGCTTGATATATCGATCGACAAGATTTTGCAGTTGGTACACAAGGAGTTGCGCAGGGAGGCTGAAAACGAACAAGACTTCACTCGAACTCGAGACGGCATCGACACAGATATCACCGATTCGTCCGACGATGAAGAGGATGTTTCTCATAACGCATCGCAAGCTAGTCTGACAAGAGACTTTTCGCTGCTCACTTCACCTTCTGTTCGTACATCTCGGCTTGACGCGGACCTGAGTGAGTCCTCGATGGTTCGAACCTCGTCGAAACGTCGTAGACGCGATCATCGGCCTGTACAACGAATGCGACCTGCTACGGAACAATCCACCGAGTGGCCTTTTGAGAAAGAATTAGGTGGCATGTTGGAGTGCGATGTCTGTGCATTGCTCCTTTTTGAGCCTGTCACGACCCCCTGTCAACACGTAGGTCCTCCACTCGACAATCCCAGAAATCACGTTATTTAAGACACAGGCTGATATGGTCTCCAATTTTAGTCATTCTGTTCCAAATGTCTATCGCGGTCTTTGGATCATTCTTCACGATGTCCCGTCTGTCGACAAGATTTACCAAGCTTCGCTTTCTTCCAGGATCATGCGGTGAACAAGGTCCTGCTAACGATTCGTGAGTTTCAAAAAAAATAACGCCACATTGAAGGATGACACTTATCATCAATATACAGTCAAAACTGTCTTCCCCTCCGATTACGCGGAGCGTCAAGCCGCAATCGAAAGGGATGAACGAGATTCGCGTCTCGATACTCCCATCTTTGTGTGCACTTTAGCTTTCCCCGGAATGCCCACAATTCTACATGTGTTCGAACCACGGTACCGTCTTATGATACGACGTTGCATTGAGTCATCCAGTCCTCGATTTGGAATGGTCCTTCCCGCTCGAGGGACCGGGGCACCCAATCTTCAAGGTCTTATGGAGTACGGGACCATGCTGGAGATCCAAAGTGTTCAGATGCTGCCTGACGGTCGAAGCATGGTCGAAACCGTCGGAATACACAGGTTCAAATTAGTGGAGAAAGGTAATCTCGATGGCTATACCGTGGGTAGGATCGAAAGGTGAGTCATAAACTTTAAATCGGAATATTATGACGCACTTGTACCAGAACTGAAACCTCTCCTTCTGTTGTCTCGCGTGCTAATTTCGATCTCGGAAAAATCTACCAGGATCGATGATGTTTCACCAGAAGAAGAAACTGTCATGGAAAGAGAGGCGGTTTCAGCACGCGCTGTGGCGTTGGCAGCCTTATCCACCGCTGCATCGGCACCGAGTCCCCTCACACCGCCGACGATGTCCAACACTGGCCACACAGCGACGGCCACCGCCCACTCAAGCATGCCCGGCGCTTCACCCATTGCGCAGCTCGCGGCTAGTACCGGCTCTGCTAACGGTCCCGTCGACTTTGCCGCACTCGCCTCACAAGCCATGTCAAATACGGCTTCGAGCACCTCCTTCGATGATACGCCTGAAACCACAGAGGAACTCATGTCAGTCTGTCGAGCTTTCATCGATCAACTGAGAAGTGGATCGGCGCCATGGTTGTTGCAAAGACTCAATAATACCTATGGATCGATGCCAGAGGATCCTAGCGAGTTCTCGTATTGGATGGCTTTGGTAAGTGTTAATTTACCGGCCGGATGGAAAGCTCCGGGGACGGTGGTGAAGCTCGTGTGCTAATCGATCATTTCGCATCCAGGTCATGCCTATCGACGAATACGAGAAAGCGAGACTGTTGCCTATCCGATCTCCACGACTGAGATTAAAGCTGATCGTGCATTGGGTGGAATCTTTGCGATCGTCATGGTGGTGAGCGTTAATGCCTTTGCCTCTTAAGTTGACATCGCTTATGCCCCATGTCACTTTCCAGGTTCTCAAGCGGGTGCGTCGACTGAATGAGCACTTCGCTTTCTAAGATAGTAGTAGCTTCGCTGACTAGCATTGCTTTCTTCCTTTTCCTATCGGTCTTTGGTCGTAACAGGTGCGTTGTCGGTTAATTATGTAGTCAGCAATGTTTGTTGGTTGTCGTGATCGTGGTATCAGCACGATTGACGTCGGGTTTTTTGTGTGGCCTGTGTAGAGTAGCGCGATTGGTCCATTGGTTTGCGTAGGGACGCGACAAACTCAAACGATGGTGCGTCAAAGCGGGGTCCAAATATGTACCGGGATCGTACTTCAACTCGAAGGGGGGCGCAGTGGTTCTCGTAGATTCGTGTCAGATTGGCATCGCATCCGTGGATCTTCTTTTTACAAACACCCTCTTTACCCATATCATTTGTAGCTATTATATTTCTCTGTCGGTGGATACACCTCACACACATACGCATGCATATGGCATCGATATCGCGATGCATGATTCACGAGTGGTGATAAGTACAACGATGGGAGCAAGACGGTAGAGTGGAGGTGGACGGGATCAAATTTCGAAGCCGCAAAGTTTTGAACCGGTGTGGTTCATCATTGACACGAAGTTGTAATATCTTGTTCTCTTCTCATCTTTCTCGTCGATCATCGAACACGATCAAAGTCTAGTGCAGTGAATAGATCCATTGCAAAACACACCACGATGCCAGCTCTCAAATCAGCTCTAAAGAAACCTCATCCGGCAAGTGCGTCATTCAGTAAAGCCGGACCATCAATATCAAAATCAAGTTCGAAGTCGACCGTCTCAGCAACGACGACCGCTTCCAACACGAATGCGAATGCGAAGACGAGTGCGGGTGCACGTGCAAGTGAGGGTACGAGTGGGAAAGGAAAAGGGAAACATTCCGTGACGATCGCGAAGAAGGCGCAGAGATTCAAGGGAGCTGATTCGGAGAGCGAGAGTGATGGGAATGCAAGTGGGTTCGAGGATGATGACGAGGATGTGGATATGGAAGTGGAAGATGACGATGAGGGATTGAATACGGATGAAGAGATTGAGAAGAGTAAGGAGGGGAAAGGGGGGAAGAAGAGCACGAATAGTGAGTTAGGGATATGGCCTCCAGGTCATGTTGTCTTTCGCTATCTTGACCAAGATCGATCACTGACCCATCTACCCTCTCGCTGCAGAACGAAAGAGACCCGCTACGACCGCTTCGATCTTCGGTGAAACGCTCGCCACCCTTCTTTCCGACCCACTGACCACCAAAACTCAACAAAAGAAGAAACTCAAACCCACCCCTGAGACGACATCCACTCCCGCTCTCGCTGGAACTCAACATCATCAACAACAACCGATCCTTGCTCTGTCGGCACATAAACCACCTACGAAGGCGTCGGTCTCATTGGAGGCCAAAGCGCGCAAACAGGTCAGGGTGGATAAGCTGGAGAAGGAGGATAAGGCGAGGGTGAAGGATGTCATTGAGGGTTGGGCGACGGGTGGTGGACAGGAGTTTGAGAGAGGTTTGAGGAAGGTCGCTCAACGAGGTGGTGAGTGTTCTTCTTACTTTGCAATCTCTCCTTTTCGAGCTTCCCCCAATCTTGCTTCCGCCAAGATCAATTCCCAGTGATAGTATTTCTTTTCTTATCAAAGCTGACTCCCTCTCAGTCATCAAACTCTTCAACGCCATCCTCCTCGCATCCAAGAACGCAGAAGAAGCAACCACTTCGTTGTCAGCACAAGCGAAACTCAAGCCTGACGGACCGAAGAACAAGAAGGAAAAGGACAACATTCTGGGACGAGGTGGGAAGGAGGACGTGTTGACCAAGGAGACGTTCTTGGACATGGTCAGGAAGGGGAGCACGAGATGAGTGTGGGGTCCATGGTGATGGCCGAGCAGGAGCAGTTCGCTCAGTGGGTGGGGATCGAAATGCAGGACAAGGGGGTATCGGTGCTCTTGATGATCATGCACACTGTGTACAGTATATCTAAATGACCACTGTCAATGGACTTGCTCCAGGTCCTCATCTCAACTTCTGTGCCTATGCCTAATTCTGGTCACCGTGATCCGATATAGCAATGTGGTTGACTTCGCATAGATATTACTTATACTGAACAACCTTCTTGCTCCTGCGAAGTTCGCTTTGATGTACAACCTCTCCGCCACCCTCTCAACATGGCTCGCACTGTATACTCATTCAATGTGGACCCGTTCCAATTAGACATGACACGACCCTTCTCATCATTCACTGGTCAATCTTGGACTTCAGGGCTGGGTATGCTGACGAGACTACACCACTCTGGCATACTTGCGTTACTAGATGCGTTGTTGTCCCCACTGCTACCCTGTGCACCCGAAGACCCAGCGTTGCTGCTTTCTGTGCAAGTCGCTGAAACTGCCCACCGAAACTCGGTTCCTTCTGGGTGGAAAAACCCGGAAAGATGCTGGGCAGAGGTGGATCCGGCGAGTACGTAGACGCAGAGGCGCTGCCTTGTCGGAGAGTTTCGTGCTCTTGCGAAGTTCCTCACCATAATTAAAGATGGCTTTGCGAAGCTCGTTCTCTCGGTCATAGTTGTCTCCTATGAAACGCCCCTTGATCTGTTCCCAATGCTTGTCTTCCCGGCTCTCCTTGTACATGCTGAACCCGGCATCTGACATGTTCGTGACTTCTTCCAGCCAACGGTCCATATTCCCCCTTGTACCCCTGCGGCCTCGCAAATTAAGGGGATCAGTCCATCTCTGTGACTCATAAGACCCCTAAGGTGGCGAAGAGATAGGCAGAACGTTGGCAGAAAGGTCTGTATGGAGAAAAGAGATTCCGACCCCCTGGACTTGCTTCTGGACATGACCTTCGACGATGGCGAAACGATGATCGCCAGCTCACCACATCAGAGGTTGGATGGCTCAGAAGCATGCATAAAGGTGAAGCGCTTTCTGGAAGACAGTGACTGTATTAGACAATATATAAACTAACTTGTCACTCTCAAGGTCAAGGGATAGGTTAAAGTACTTCCAACAGTCCGGTGAGGGACAGGTTCTGTGGCCACCAACTGCGCCACGAGGTCAAAACTAGCCCTGCTACGAGGTCCGGTCAGTCGGATCCCGTACCTCGGTCCACACAGGCCGCTTTTGTAGCTTACAGTGGGCGCAGCGACGAAAGCTCCTCCACCATCATGGAAGGAACGTATGGTCAGAAATGACCACGGCAACGATCGATACAGGAGCCCGCAACCTTTGCGATGACCTGTAAGTTAGCAGTTTTTGGTTACAGTAAATGACAAGAAAGCCGCCTTGAAAACCGCCATGCGCAGAAGAAGGCGGCCGACGACTTCACAGCAAGGCCGGACGTCTCTTCGAGGTGGTGGTCTACGTCTGTGAAAGATGCATACGCTACATGCACCGTACTGCACCAGTAACTCTGACTCTACCCAGTCTGAAAAATCGCAAGACTACAGTAGAAATGCCAGCATGTCTGCTCGCCGTCCGCTCACTCGGAAGGGCTCAGAATCACGTCTAGGTAACTTGCTCTCGTACCTGAAGCACCAGAGCCTGCATCGGTGCTGCCGCCACCTTCAGTACGAGTACTGGTATCATTGGTCTGGATTCCGGACGAGGACGCAAAACCACTGTAGTCGCCTGAATTGTCCCGACGACGATATGTAGCCTCTCTGAAGATAGTTTGGCAAGCTGCATCGTCTGGTCTGTATCTTTTGGTTTGGCATCTGCTCGCTATGAACGAGTTTTGGCTGCCCGGACTTTCACCGAGTGCATCAAATTCGTCTGCAGGCATCGTCGTAAGTTCGGTCATGACGCTGTCGATAGTGGTTTTATTACCTTTGGACCCTTCGATAAGTCAATGAGCATCTGTCAGTGCTTCGGTAGCAGATCAGCGTTGTTAGGCGTTGACTTACGTGGATTCCTCAGCTTTGAGTATTCCGTCTTTGAGTTCAGTCTCTTCACTCGTTCTCGCTCGGCATCCTTGTCGTTCATGGCGATGTTGATTGTATCGCAATGTGGTGATAGGTTGTGTTTGATTCAGGAATAAGTTGACTTACTTGTCGAGCTGACTATAGTACAGTTGTCGGAACGAAGGGCTTCTCTGTCAATTGAAATACACCCTTCTCGTACTGACCTCGTGGAGTGACGGATCACTCCCAATTTGCATGGGCAATTTCGATGACCCGGTATCTCAAAAGAGAGTCCGGAGTCAGGTCCCAAAGGTGGAAAGTCTGTGTTGTCCGGTTGTGAAAGGGAGATACAAAGGTGACATGCTCTAGTGTACCAGGTTGAAATGCCTTCTTCGCCGACAAGCAAAGTGCTCTTCCCTCAGCAGCAGCTCCTTCGAAGATTTAGAAGATCTTCGATTTGGAGACGGTAAGATGGCCATTGCTGTTCAGGTGACTTGAGGGAGATAAGCATGAAAGGATTGAGGAGAGCGTGCACAAAGGTGATGACAGCTCCCTTTCAGTTTTACTGCGTCGACGCTATCATGCTGTTAGACACCCTATGGGGTGTGGCTCAATACAAAGCTGTGGAACATGTTCGTCGATACGCAGCCTTATGTTGAGCTGATGGCTGCCGATATACGCCATATTGATTGCTGTGTCAAACGAACTGTACATACACGCTCAATTTCTACTCCTGCCACAAGTACAGTGACTTATTGCACCAGTGGATCTGCCACTGGGCAGTCTTGTACGATTCGAAAAGGAGTAGTAAGCCTGCAACAAGTCTCACGCATCGTCCTCTTCCTCGGAAGGGTTCAGCATAAAGGCTATGTCATGCTCCTTGGCCCTCGTGGCTGCATGTCGGCTCGTCCCGCCAAATGATGCTGCCTGGCTAGCATAAGGCCCGACAGGTGGAGGATATCGATGCCCCTGAGAGCCGAAATCTGAATCTGACCGTTGGCTCGAAGAGGGTTGTGTATACACGGTACCAAAAGAGGAGCTTGCAGCAGTGGCCGCGCCGTAGGGAACATATCCCTGAGAATAGCCTGGCTGATTGTGAGAAGGTTGGACGGTGGACCAGGGTGACCCGTACGATGTGGGTTGCTGCGGCATCAGCTCCCCCGCATGAAACGAGGGCGCAGTGACCCGAGACGGATCACTTGCAGCTGAAGGATTGTCTGACGCGGCCGAGTTGGTGTGCCAATTGTGTTCTTTGATGTACTCGCGCAACTGACCAGCGGCACCTAACACAGCTTCTTTGATTTTATCCCGCTCGCCATCCCGACCGTCGAGAAAATTCCATCTGGACATGTTCATCATCGCGTCCGTCTTTTTCTTGTCCGACCCACTCAGCCTGCTCAGGTTCTCGTAGGTTTCGTCAGGGAGCATTGCGATTTTCTGCGTCCTGCTCGTGAAGCCTCGGCGAAAAGAACCCCGCGTTTTGCCATCCACGTCTGCTGAACCCTTGAGACCTAAAATAAGTCACATGAAGAGAATGATCAGTTTAGTCCGAGTTGCCGGAGACTGAAAGTAGACTCCCAGATCAAAACAACTCACGCCAGCCATAAGTTCCCATGAGGGCGATCCAGCGCTGCTCTGCTGGATTTGCCAGAGTGATCCCCATGGGCGCTAACATGTCGAGATCGCGCAAGTACTGATCCACGAACTGCTTGTCAGTGAGTTCTCCTGCAGCATAGCGCTGTCGGGTTCTCTGCAAGCTCTGATGCATGTCATCAGATTCATCAGGCCGCCCATGAGATCCTGTCGAAATGGGGCTCGTATCGGCGGTGCCCCTTTCGGTAAGTGAAGGTGGGAACCTAGCCGATCCAGAGCACTCCGATTCTCGAACATCAAATTCCCACTGACTGGCGGGGTGTCTTTTGTGCGAACGCTTTGTATGGGAAGCCATGTCGACTTGATTCGCTTCCTACTTGAAGTGTTTCAAGAGGCGAGAGAACTATTGAAGGCACGAAAAACATGAAGGGGAAATATCAGCTATCCATTTCAACCTCATTCGGTACTCTATATACAGCATCCTTGTCGATCAGGGAGGACAGGAATCAATCCTTCAGCGATACGACAACCTCAGACGATTTACAGGAGTCAAGACTGAAAGGTGCTCTGTTGATCTCTTATTATTTGTCAGCTTCCCTTCGAGTGTTGAGAAGACGAATTTTATCAAGGGAAGGTTAGGAGTCATTACACAAAACGGCGCTCATACTTGTCGTGTCAGCTTGAAGAAGGGGACCGCCATTTACAAGGAAGCATCTTTTCTCATGCTTTGACAGTCTTCACAAGATGGTCGATTACTGGGTGCAGTGAGGTCACCGCGGATCTGCACGCGGGAGCAATGGGCGATCTACTCTCATGGCAATCAGCCTAGCTTTCTGGCAATGTGAAAGTCGGAAAGCCGTTAGCTGGGAAGACTTTTTCAGATCAAGAGCCACAGAGATCAGGAAGAATAATATTCGGTGTCAGCTTCAAGTTTTATCCGATTCTTCACGCCTTGAGTGCCTAGATCGAGCGGCGGTCCAGCGAAAACAGGCTCCTTTCCGTCCAAAATACAGTGCGTCAATGATGTTACATCGTCGTCTACCTTCATGCAGTGCAGACTCCGACAACGTCCCTCGTGCCCTTGTCCCTCATCCCTGGACCCATCCAACCCTCCTATTCTAACCCGAAAAAACGCCCACTCTACTGTTCAACGATAACGGTAGTTCGCTCGGAAATGTAGATACCTGCGAGTCATTCTCCGTCAGCACTTGGCGCATCTTACTGAAGTGACTGAGTACTGGGGAAAACGAGGGAACACTGACCATCCAAGAACTTTCGGATATCCTTGTCCTTGACTCGGCACTTGTCGGTGATGGAAGCAGCGGATTGAGAGACCTTCTCGATGTCGTTACCTTGGAGGATGAGCTCGTCCTTGACGTCGGAGAGAGAGACCTTGGTACCCTCAAGCATGGGACAGTCTCGGACGAACTTCTCGCCCAAGAAGTTTCGGATCTGGATGGCGGAACCGTCATCGGAAGGGATGGCGTTGATGGGGAAATGCGCGTAAACGAGACGCATCTTGTAGAGGAAACCCTATAACACAGAAAACAAAACCATGTCCAATCAGTACTTGGTCGCTGTGTGATACCAGTGCGTCGAACCCACCTTTGTGACACCGGTGATCATGTTCTCGACCAATGACTTGACTGTTCGGAGACAGGCAACGTGCTTTCGGGCACCGTGCCAAACGGTGAAGACGACCTTGGAACCCTTGGCGGACTTTTGCTACAGGACGAAAGGGTGTCAGCGCCGTGATCAAAATGTTGGATATGCCAGTCCAGACAGAAGACGAGTCGATGTATTGAAGGAGATACCTCGACGGCACTAGTGGATCGAGACACTACGTCGACGAGCCCTAGTCCCTGGTGTCGATAGGAAAGGCCTCGCCTCTGTCTACAACATTCGCTTCCACTCTCCCAACCCTTCCATCTCATCCAAGTGTCCTCGCTCCTCAACGTCCTCGCCTGTCCTTCGTTCGATGACCCCCTTCCTTCCTGACCTGACTATCCCATGTTCTTTGCGACCGCCAAACCTCATTCTCCTGTCTCGTGGAGCCTTCCACAGCCTGCTTGCATCTCCCGCATGATTCCTTCATTTGACACTCGACTCCAACACTCACCAACTGGATGTCCATCTGGATGTGTCCAACGTTCTTGACCAACTTTCCCCTAGGTCCCTCGACGGTGATGGTTCGGGCCTTGAGAGCGACGGTGACGCCCTCTGGAACTGCCAAAGTCTCGATGGAAGAGATGTCCTTCATTTTGTGCTGTGTCGATGAATAATATTGTGTCGGAAGTGGATGTTGTTGAAGATTTGGCGAAGAAGTACGAGTAACGATTCGAAAAGCGAAGTCGAAAGCGAAAGCGAATCAGAGAGAAGTGGGAAGCAGCAAGAGACTGTCTGTCAGTGCACTGCGCAGATCAAGGATTGTATGTTCAGTCTGCACTCACGAGTTTTGTTGATGGTTGAAGAAGGAGAGAGAGCTTTCACACCAAACAGTCAACTTTGGACAATCTTGAACCGACACTACAGACGACAGACCCACTCGGTACAGCGCAAAGGATGAAACCCTGCTCTATACTACATGCATTGGGCCATTTGCTGGCGCATTAGAGAGTAAGAGAGAGAGAGGGGCTCTCCACACAGCGGAAATCTGAGTGGCGGCGAAATGACAAATAGCGACCACGGGGAAATGGGACTACGAGTGTGGCAGCTAAATCGGCTTTTGTTTATCACCGATGCTTCCGCTTTTGACTTTAGGGGTTGTATCATGTGACGACCCAGAGTGATGAACGCTCGAGCCTCCACTTGGGAGCCGTCGACGAGTCAATTGTTGACGCTATTCGCTGCTCAATCCCGGTCCACATCTTTTTCATACACACACAGACCCACAGCTTTTCCGTTCTGTGTGTTGCGTGGCATCCTCACTCAAGCTCTGCCTGTGATCCTATCCTCGTCAATGAGCTTTCCTCAACTCATCTCATCTCGACTGAAGAGCAATTCCGTGGGATTCGTCATTGGAGCGGTCCGTGCTCTCGTCCACACAAACACAGTCTGAATTGTTTGCTGGTGGCGTATTGCGAAGATGTCGGTGGATTCGTTGTGAAACAGGGTTGTCGGCTGATTTCGAGGCCTCGTCAACGGACACGGACACTCAGGCGCATATCTGACGCGTCTCTGACAAGTATGAGGCGAAATCACAGAGGGTGAACGTGATTGGAAGCTGAGGCTTGTTGACCTTGTATTGGAATACATTCATGACAACAGCCCATCCACCATCAAAGTCACAATGATCGTCCATCATCATCTCACATGCTCGTCACTCTTAAACATTGCTCGCTTACCATCGTCAGGCTCTGACCCGTTGTCTCCTTCGCTCTTGACAGCCGATCTTCTCCACTCACATGATTGCTTCTTGACTCCGGGCCAGTACTGCGCTCGAACCCTCAACTTCCGGACCAATCCTTCAATTTGTTTCACCGATCAACGCGGAGAGGGCTTGATGAAAGGAGGGTGATATATATTTATTCATTTGTGGGCTCTCTCTAACCCAGCCCCGACTTAATCCTCCGTGTACCAGACATGCGCTAAGCTGTGATGTTGATGATACTGTCAGCAAGATATGCACCTGTCGAGAGCACTGGTCTGCCCAATTCGATCTCTCCCACTTTTTCTTTCTTTCCCAATCATCGACAGTATATCGTTCATCATCGCGCGGTTCGTTCGCTTCCATATACAGCCCACCAGCGAGACACAGGACTTCGCGCCCGTGACAGCCTCTTGGACCGACTCACAATAAAACGGTGAGTTTCGGAGTCCTTTTCCCCGTATACACAGACATCCTTTATGTTTGCCACCCGACCAACATTGCATGTTTGGCATCACATCATTGTGTACTCACTCAAAGGTCGATCATATGATCGTTTCCTCGTCGTCAAGCATCACCATCGTCTATCGGTCAGCTGCAATGATGATCACCTCTACCCCCTCTTTCACCATCTTTCGCATTCCGTGCTCAGTTCCTCGTGCTACTCGCACCGTACCTCTAGTAGAGTGAACCTCAAGAATTAAGGATGGTAGGCTGACCTTATCTAGGATCTCGCTCTGGTCCACTTGGTGTCTCGTCAAGTAACAGGACTGTGAGTGCTTGGAATTTCATGCTCCCTGGCTGCCTGCTCGGACTCCGTCTCTCCGGTTGATCCGTCCGATCACAATGTTTGACACACATCGCCCTCCTTCTGTTCCGTTCTGTCCGCATTCCCATCATGCCTGTTCTCCTTTCCTATCCATCACTTCGTCTTGGTCTTTCATGCCGCTCCATCGCGTCAATGGTCATCCATCATGGTCGCTCATTCCACTCGATGCTGCCCCAGACCACCGCGAGACCGAGCTGGTGCTCAGACATCTTTCTCAGCCTCGTGTTAGAGATCTCGGCTGTTAGCTGTTTGACGCTTTGATCGTCCCGACGCCACATCAGTGTCGCTTTTGTCCCTCCTCCACTCATCTTTATCTCTTTCTCTCGTCCCACGCCTTGCATGTTGGCCTGTGCGTCAATCATCGACTAGTGGCTAACATTTCCCCCCCACCCGGGTCTCGCAGACCTACCATCCCTATTACTGCCCCTGTCTTTCCAAGTCTTTATATATGGCTACGTCGCACCCATTTACGATCCCTCCCCTCTCTTTCTTCCACTTTGTTATATCTGTTAGGTCACTGGTCTTTTCCTGAATCTCCCCGGTACTTCTGTCCTTCCATGTTTGCTAGACTGTGCGGAGATCAGCCGGACTGATACATCTAAAGGTCGCCCCTCTGCAATCCCGCTCCTAGCCACAGGAAGCATCTGGGACGACTCAGTGACCATCAATCACGATCCCTGCATACACGGTCATCGATTATTATTTGGCGCTATAATTGCGGGTCCATCTTTCTTCATCGCGTAGTCTTCGTCCACATCATCATGCAGAGGGAGTATCCGTACTCTTGGGCACGGTCCCCTCACTACGCATCGATCACTGGTGATCAGCCCATGGGCATTTCTTTCGAGTGAGTCTTCTTTGTAATCATACATGGCCGTCTTCACCACACAACCAACAAGCATTCTTCGATTCTGACTGGACCATTCCGAACTCAAAGGCGACCTGTTTCTTCTCCGTCTGAGATTCTTGAGACCCCGCACCGACATTATGCCTCTCATGAAGTCTATGCACCATCAGAGTCGCCGACACCCTCTCCTGTCAGTGCCAGCTTTGGGTATCCTCGGTAGGCTCCTGGTCCCGTCTCGCTGGCTCTCATCGTCAGCTGTCATTTATGAGATACGACTGACCTTTGAACACGTAGTATATCTGCGCCACCCCCTGAGACTCAGCATGTCAGCGATCAACGAAAGCCGGTGCGACGACTCGGTACCGCCCCATCGCTCGAACAGCTCCTAGGCTCTGATTTGCGTACCATATCCACTTCAAAGTGTCTCCCTTTCCGATCATGCATAGACTGGAAAGCCGCAGCCCCAGACGCTACCAGCATCGCACACGGCCACTACCCATACGGATATTCGTACGGTCCTCATGCCGGTTACTTTCCCTCCGTCGGCTACAACACCACACCTTCCACCTCGTCGACCTCTCCTACCTCCGCTGCGTGGCCCTCGTCAACTCTCGTCGGAGGACATCTTTCGCACAACGACCAACCGGGTTACATTCCTTCCCCTCCTACCTCTGCCAATTCTTATGATCTCTCCACACCATGGTATGATAGATTCTACGATACTGGCTCCCAACATTGCCAAGGTACGATCTCCATGGACGTCTTCAGTCGTGTGCCTCAAGACGATGAATCCTATGAAGAGACCAGGTCGGTATCGTCGGTGGACGACGATGAGGCCGGCGATGGCTCTTTGAGCCCCGAAGACGATAACGAAGACGAGAGCCGAGATGCACAATTGTTGGACGTGGTCAGGAATGGTATCACATATACAACAGATGCAGAAGTCTCACAGACCGATCGCGTGAGTGGTGACAATTCTTTCTTCTGTTCCGTTGGTGGTCGAGGGTCGTCGGACCGAATGCTTATCAGTGCCGAACCGCGCCAAACACAGATCAAACGGAGGTGTTACTCGTGCGACGAAACCAAAGCGAAAACCTGGCGAAGATCACGCATTCACCCCGGTCGGATCGTGAGTCTCTCCCCACATCGTGGGCAGCATTTCCTATCGGCTCATTCGAATCCGAATCCGAATCCAAAAGGGGCGATGAAGCTGAAACTCTACTATAGCTGTGTAACCGGTGCGGCTTGTACGAAGCCGAGTACGGGGTCGACCGACCTCTTGATCTCGACACTCATCACCGGAAGTATAGGTTGTCAAGCGATTACACAGGGGCTGAAGTGGCACGGCCTCAGCCTCAGACTATGAGGCGTCGACCGGCGAGTGATATATCCATATCCAATGTGGAAGAGCACTCTGCTGATATTGATTGCTTAGTCTGCGCGTTGTCGTTCGTCCAGGCGTGGGTCCTCCGCTTCCAGTGTTCCCACCGATCGTGCCTCTCTCAAATTCACTCTCGGTCCAGAGGCTTCTGATGGATCAGGCGCACATCGATGGTCCACAAATGGGTCAAGGAGAGCAAGAGCAAAGCCGTACTAGGTGTGATGAGGTGCGACGTGACCACTTGTTGGACGGCAGGAGCACGTGCGCTGTGCTTGGAGTGATGTTGGGTGTGTTTGTTGTTCGGAGACTTCCAAGCATCTTGCCGGGTATCGGAGAGAGCTATGTAGAATTGCGGGATTGAAATTTCGATTGCAGACAATCTTGTCCTTATTGTATCTGTACGATGATAGGATTAGGAAACGGTCTTGAATCTAATTGATGGAAACAAATGTGTTCGGGATCATGCAAACAAGGGCTAATGGACCCCTCTGCACATATCCGACGCAACTCCAGCAGCCACGATCAAAGAACGAGCAAAGTTATATGGGTATAGATGCATTCAAATGACAGAATTCCACCCTTGCTTCCTGAGGCCCTCCTGTACGTTGTTAGAAGCGGAATACAGTCCTTTTGCCAATTATCCACTTCTTCTCGCTTTCTTGGATTCATTGAGAGTGAATTCAAGGCCGTCATGAATTTGTATCATGAGCCCTCTCTGCGTCTCACCCCTCGACCCACGGTTGGTCCGCCTGATCCCGTTCCTCTCCTCTCCTCCTTCTCTTGCACTAAGCTTGAGGCTGAGGGTTCCAAGGCCCCGCGTTGCTCATACTACATCCACCCTTGCATTTACAGGTCCCACCGAGGTCGGATGGCAGGTTCTCTTGAGAGATGTACTGGAGCAGTTCGGTCTTGTAGCCTTTGCCGAGGATGTGGATCTTTCGAACGGTGGCTTCGTCCAACCATGGCTTGATGAGGGACCAGACGGTGGAGAAGAGGTATGGAGCCTGTTGGGGAGAGAAATGGACGGGCACAAGAGGGTGATGAGATGCAACGAAAGGAACGATAGTCGTGAATGTGAGAATCAGCGTCGAAGGAGAGAAACGGATTGTATGCGACTTATCAGCAACACTCTTCATTATCGATTTTCTTGACTCACGTTGATGATGAACATGTTACCCATAGTCTCGGGCTGCGGTGATGCAAAAGCGCAAAGTCAGTCCGTGATCCGATTAGCCTAGCGCAGTATAGCGATACTTTTGACACGCACGTCTGTAAGTATGAGTTGTCAGCTTTAAGCTCTGTAACCGCCATGTGCATATCTTACTCACAGTTGTTCTGACCGATCGCACTGGCTGCGGACACGTAGTCCTTGACTACAGATCGACGCCATGCGCGTCAGCTTCCCGTCTTTCGACGAATAGACCGTATGAATGCTGCACGACCGCAACCACTCACCTCTGTAGAAACTGGAGATTCCAGCGTTGTACAGATCCAGAATGGTACAACTGGTCTCGACCAGATGTCCGACCTCCTTCGAGCAAGCCTTGCATCTATCTCCCAGGAACTTCTCGTATTCGGAAACGAGATGTTTGAGCTGTCTCTCTTGCGTGGTGAGGGCATACAGCTTGTTGATATCTAATTTACCGAGTTGCTCGATGTAGATTGGTCGTCCTTCCTTGTCTGTCTTGTGGTAGAATTGAGGGTAGTATTTGTCCACCTCGGACTGTTCGGGGTAGTCAAAGCCGTTCCTGCAGCATGAAATATAAGCGTCAGTAAGCCGCGACATCTGCTTATTTGACACGACCAATGATCGTCTTGATATGTCATAGTACAGCTCGATGAGAGGTACTCGACCCACGCAGCGATGTCATCCGCACCAAACTCCTTTCTCCACTTTTCATTGTTCGCCCACATCAACTTCGCCTTTGGCACATCAAACTTCCTCGCACGGAGGAATCGAAGGAGGGTACTGTCATCGAACCTGTCGTATCCGATTCGAGCGACAAGAGCCTCCGCATCCGCCGGGATCAGTCCTTCGGATAGCAATTCTTGTCGGAACTGGGTGAGCGTGTGTTGTTGGGAGTCGGTACTGGTGGTTGGTCAAGCGACGTCAGCGAAGAACAGATATCAAGGCTGAGGACAGAGCAGAGGCAGCAGGAACAGGGCGATGTAGCGCGTACAGGGATCCACTCACAGATGTCCGGGATGACCGGCGAGAGCAGCGGTGGACTACAAAGGATTCCTGTAGATCAGCGACGAACGTGGTGAGGTGCAGTTGTTGGTCGGAGCTTACGGGCATGTTGGAGATACCTGAGATTCAAGGAGAGAAGACGAGTCGAGCAAATTCTCGCAGTAGTCAGTTGATGGGATGTATGAGATCCGTTTACTCTTCAAGGATGATTCTACCCCACGATCAATGTAGATGAGATAGTACGCGATGAGAGAGCAAAGTCGTGTTAATCCAAGATTGAATGAGAGATGGTGACTTTGCTTTTGGTGGTTCGTGACGCACTCTCCACCATTCTCGCACTCTGACGCACTTTCATTCACCGGGATGAATTGGGATAAATTGATCACAAGGATATTCCCCTTTGTTATTTGTTGTTTCGATAGGATTTTGATCCCGTCTCTAATATCAACTTGTTGACGGCATGGTTACGCGCGTAATGAAAGACAAGTGAATAATAATGAGAAGCCAATAATAGACGCACAGCCACCGCAACACAATACACCGCGTCTCAACCATCAGCATCATCATCACTACTCCCGCTAGATCAATACCGCTCTCCTCTCATACACCCGACCTAGACATACATACTACTACCCTCTCCCTCAAAAGATGGCATCATACCTGGGTAGACCCTCGGGCGGTGATTCCCCTTTTGCCATTGGTGATCGTGCGATGCGAGATACTTCTTCACCACAACCGCCCAGCCAGAGGAACCCGACACCGAGACAGAACATGCCACCACCGGGTCCGGGTTCATTGACCACCCCTAGCCCGTATGGGAGCGTGAGCGACGAAGCGAGGAGGAGATACGAGGAGAGATATGCCAAGAAGAAAGCGGAAGAAGCAGCGAAACTTGCAGCGGAGTCACAACCACCTCAACAAATACAACAAATACAACAACAACAACAACAACAACAACAACAGCCGGGACCTCCTGGTGGGTATCATCCACCTGCACAACAGCATAACAGCTATCAACAACAACCACCTAGACCTACCTCACAACAGCAGAATTATCCTCCGAGACAACAATATACCTCTCCACCGCCCCCTCAGAGCGGGTTCGATCCTCGTCAACAACAACATTATCCACCTCCCCAGCAACAACAACAACAACAACAAGCACATGGCTACGGTCAACGTCCACCTTCACTCCAACGACCCCCACCTCCTCCCCAGGGATATCAATCCCCACCACCACCACAGCAGCAGCAACAACAGAGATGGAGTAACACCCCGTCTCAGGGTAATGGCGGACCACCACCTCAACATCAACAATGGAACCAAGGCGGACCTCCACCACCTCAGCAACAACAATGGCAGCAACCCGCACAACACAGTCCTCCTCCCCCTCCTGTGCCGGCGGAAGACCCAGAGCTTCGAGCGATGTGAGTGTTGTCGAGCTCTGGTCATATCTCTCGCCAGCCGGTCTACTTCTGGCTGGGTGAAACTGCAGCCCGTCCAATCGCTATCTGGCTGACACGAAATGTGGGGCCTTGATCCAGGTTCAACCAATTTGATTCTTTGCGATCGGGTCAGCTGAGCGCTTACGATCTTCAACGGCTGCTTGCCAAAGATGCGACGATGGACGCTAGAGAAGACTGTGTCAAGATGGTACGTCTAACATGTGACATTTGCTTTTGCTCTGATCCTCCATCACCAAGAAATAATTGACACAATAGCTGATGCGCGATTGATACAGTTGATGAGTGAGCTACGGTATCATCGACTTGATCGCTCGGATCACTCACTAACTTGAGCCTTTAGACATCTTCGACACGGACCGAAGTGGGAGTATCAATTTCATGGAATTTGAGGGGTTGTATCGATATATCCAGGTGAGCCGGGCGATTCTCCAGATGTAAATTATGCTGATCTTCTTTTCATCTTTCTCCCAACCATCTCAAATCTTCGTTTCGCCTTGTTCCTACCCATGCGCTATACCGTCAACCCGGGCCTCATCTCATCGCTCGAACACTTCTCTCATCCCATGACCATTCATACTTGACGTGCTGCACCCCGATCCTCACCAATTCAGGATTGGCACGGCATCTTCCGCCGATTCGATCGCGACAATTCAGGCCTCATCGATCGAAAAGAACTCCATAACGCTCTTCTGGGATTCGGTTTCTCTCTTCCTGGCGAGATGGTCCGCAAGCTCGAGAAGAGGTTCGCACCCCCTCCCATTCCTGGTCAACCGCCTGCCAAGGGGATCAGCTTCGATAGGTTTCTGATGGCTTGCGTGACCGTGAAACATTACACGGAAGGGTTCAGAAGGTGAGTCAAAAGTTTCGATCCGTTGTTGCTTAAATCAAGGGCGAGCTCCTGGAGTGAAGAATACTTTCGGGACGAGAGGGGTGGGAACGGGATTGAGGTTGAGAGGGAGTTTGAAACAGGAAAGGAGGAAGAGTGAAGAAGTAGTCGAGAGGGAACGCTGGGCTGATTTGTCGTGTATACTACAGAGTGGATGTGCGAGGAGAAGGAAGAATCACGATGGACTACAACCAATACGTGAGTTGAGTGCTGTCAAGCCCGATTGTTGAAGTGCAATTCAACGAAGCTGTACTGATGCGTATCTCTACTCATGACAGATGGACATGGTCCTCGATGCTCCGAGCTAGCTGTTTCATTCCTAATGGCAACGGTACAGCAGCGAGTACGTCGAAAGCACGGACGGCGAAATACGCGATCATCCTTTCCTGACAAATATCACGAACTCTGATAATACTACGAACATTTGATTATGCAACAACGATACCATGTTGCGCAGAGCCAGCTTCGTCTTCTCTGAAAGTGTCACGATGGCGTAGGAAGTGGCTTGACGGTCCAACAAACAAGTTCATGTCATACGATCGATACAAAGAGCCACTTCAACCATTTCACTGACATCTCAGTCTCGAGTGCATTACAAGATAGCCTGAGCGTTCGGCGGACTGGCAATCCCTCCGACGACGTTCAAGACCATACTTGTGAAGAAGAAAGTCCATCTTCCGAGTTCCTCGCATTTCTGAGCGAGCTCGCGCAGGTCAAACAGTTCCCCGATGGGCATTCCCCAACCGCCCAAGAAGACTTGGTGGTTGGACAAGGGGGAGAGGGATGGCCAGGATTCGTATGCGGGGCTGTTGGAAATATAAACGGTAGGGAGATTGCATGATGCGATAGACGTGACGAAAGACAATTAGCTATGACTTATCACACGGTGGACAGAGGGACCTCGTGGATCGAGATCCCAGGAGGTCGTGACTTGTTGTGCGTACCAGGGAATAGTAACAATTCACTACTTCACTAACCAATCACTAACGACCGCTGCTATCCTTTTCTCCCAATGCCATCTCAACACCTCCTCGCTATGTGCCACTCCACAACTCCCGTTCACCTCCCTTCCTCTCAACTCCTCTCTCTTCGCTTTACTCAGATCGATCGTCCCCTCCGTCCAACCCGTTCGCACGACCAATATGTCTCCGGGGAGGATATGCACGCCAAACTCCTCGGCGCAAGCGAGGAGCGTGGAGTGGTCGATCGAGGAACGGTTTGAATGTGGATCGAGGGGAGGGAGAGAGTGTCGGGAGAGATAGAGGGGGATGTCGAGGAGATGTGCTTGTGAAGTTATGGGTTTGCGGATGAAGTCTGCAGGAGTTGCACAGTCGGTGTTAGTGGTAGCTCTATCGCAGCCAGTGTGGAGAGGTGAAAGGTTTGAAGTGTGATCCCGGTCTCTTTGCTCCGCAGTCACAGAGAATCACACAGACACGTCTTGAGATGGTGTTGGCAACTCTTGCGAGATCGTAGCGAAAACAGCGATACTCACTATGAATCCCATGCTTGATGACCGACTTGTCGCTCGCTTCTTCCAAAGTCATACCACCGTAGAACCTGTTTGGGACGGAACATACAGATCAGCGGTGGGCCAATCAGCCACTGGCTAACCTCCGGCAACATTGGGACAGGTGGGCTGCGGTGTCCCCAGAGAGGAGAAGGTTGGGGGAAGAGGCGTCCATGCAAAGACACACGAGTCGCCCACCTGTATTGACCTTTCTCAGGATAGTTCTGATACGGATAATGTCTGAATCCGTCCCATTGCGTAGACGATTGGGTGTTGAACGAAACCTCGTCGTCGTTAGAGTGACCGCTACATTTTCTGTGGATGACAGGTTGACGCAATGTAGATCAGCAAGGTTACTTGTTGTCGTGGTTTTGTAGCGTAACATATGCGGGCGGGGAAGCGGAATGGATCTCGTGGCTTTGAAGAATCGGAAATCAATGAGGTGATCGAGACACTCTTGACGTACATCTCGTGAGATAGACCTTTCCTCGACGGATGGACTGGCATAAAGCTCATAGGTAAACTGTTGGCTAAAGTGTCAGCAATCGATGACAGCCCTGCCTCACAACTCATCATCGAATACGAATCGGTCAAGTACATGGTCCAGGAACAGCAAAGCCAAATTCTCACTTGAGGTTGATAGCTATCCCTTCCGTGATGGTATCCTTCCCTCGCTTGATCGCCTCAGGGGTGATCAAGTTCAACCGACCCAATTCGTCGTCGGGACCATACAGACCCCAGGCGTTGTAGGGCGGTCCGGGTTTGATGAGTGGGAGAGAGGAGAATGGAGGGATATCAGGTGAGCTGGACATCGTGTGATATGCGTGACGATCTCAACTGTCTGTGGGAGCGATAGGTTGAGACGACAGAGAGAGAGAGAGAGAGAGAGAGAGAGAGAGAGAGAGAGAGAGAGTTGTGGCTTAGACAAACATGAGCGGATGCCAGGCGATGAGATAAAATATAGAGGCAGAGGGCTGTAATTGTAAGTTATGACGTCGCTTTCACTCGGTAATCTAATCCCGTCGGAAACAACTTGGATATCTGTGCGCACAAGCATCGCTGTCAAAGATGCGTCTGATCCATATCACTGACTACCGAACCTTCTTATGCGAGTCCCCCATCTGAAAATGATCACTAGCTCCAGATCGGCCATCAACTCGCTTCCAGAATTGGGATCAGATATGAAGTGGATAATGCTCAGGCGGACAACTGTTCAGGAGGGAGCTTGAACACGCCCTTCTCCTCAAAGTAACTACAACAGAGCGTCCTTGAGTGACTCTTCAAGTGAATGACCTGATCACCAGGCCACGTCAGCGTTCTTGACTGTGGAGTTCGAAATTAAAGGATTCGCTTCGCCATCCGGTGGTCTCCACGTTTGATCAGGTCCACCTCAACCAAGTTCCTTCTGGGCCTTGGTGCTGTCGATCTTCCGTCCTTTGCCGGAAGTCGGAGAGGGTCTGTCCGGTTCACCCAGGGGGAAGTAGGCGTCGAGGTCTGGTCGGACTTTGCGGAAGATGTCGACGATGGTCTGGAAATCGTACACTAGATGTGAAAGTGGATTGGGGTTGGATGAGAAGCAGTCCCAAATAGCAAAGAAGTAATTTAGTGCATGAATGAGGAAGTAGGTAAACAGTAGAGGAGAGTTGGGGTTGTGTGTAAGGTACGCCGTATCCCACTCACTTGCACCACTGATCAGATATCTCCCACTCTTCTGCTTCGTGATAGCGACTCAGATGGCAAGAGCGACAGCACGCACGTCGATCCAGTTCGGTCGCGGGCTCCATACCGGTCCCGACGGGCTTGTCGTTCCTCCAATGAGAGGGGGGATTTGGAAGAGAGATGAACCGGCCGTGATGAGTTCCGATGGCGACGTCATGTGGGTGGTCGGTCCAAAGTTCACTGTGCAAGCGCTGTAATGTTTTCAGGTCTTACCGGTCCTGCCGGCACATCAGCTATGATCAGTCCGTGAATCTCGATAGTCCTTCGATGCCGATGCCGTATCGAAAAGATCGTTTGTCCCGACACCGACAAACAAGTGCACAATCTCGACCACTGGAGGGGGCACAGTAGACGTAGCTCCAAGCAGAACTTAAAACTTACATAGCCACGAGCGCAGCCAGATGAGCCACGCCCTTCACCCGTTTCAAAAGTCCTTGAACTTGTCCAACGCAAGAGGATCAGTGAAATCGTCAATCACAACGACTTCGACCTTTTCCTCCGCCACCCATTTGGTCTAAGCGGGCAAGTGCTTGACTTTTTCAGCTGGTGCGGAGGAGCGGACCGGGCCTCGAATCGACCATCCGTTCTGGAGGAAGTGGACGGCGGTGTGGACGGCGATGTAACCGTTCCGGCCGGTCAAAGCGAGGATGGGTGCAGGGGAGGACATTGTGTGTAGGTTGTCTCATGATTGAGATGAGTCGGGTGACTAGTAGAATCGTGCTGTAGTGCGGGCTGAAGGTGATTCAAGAGAAGCCGGACGGTAATAGATGCATGATGCCAACACTGATCATACTCTTATACACCCTTTCCGCGATGTGGGTCACCTTCGGCCCGCTCACTAAGCCCGTCGGGACCCTCTCACACAATTAATAGTCCTCGCTCGTCAATCATCATCCCATCACATCCCTTCGTTAACCAACACGTCGTTACCTCCCCCACAGTTCCAAAGCTGATCTAATCGATAAGATTGACAGCCATAATCTGGAGTGCCACATTCGACGATAGGCTTATTGAGCTATGAGATGAATTACCATGGGGGGCAGTTTGAGCCATGAGCTTCCTCCACTCCCACCACTCGTAAGATCTCCTGACGATGGTGGTGTTGCTGTTTTGATGAGATGGGATCTTCATGACGCACCCATTGCATTCTGTCGCGCTAGGTTCTGAATTTCTCGTGGGATCGATGGTAACACTTCCCGAACTAAGCAATGGAAGATGTACTTTCCTCGCCCGACTTCTGCACTCTAAGCTTCTGCATGAATTGCTCCGTCCCAGACATCCGCTAGAGATGGTAATGATACTCGTCGATGCGTGCAACAAACAGGTCGAGGTAGCAGCACTGAACTCGTGGTCTTCGGGATGGCAGACTGGGCTTGTGCAGAGGAGTCGAAGGGTCTATCGTATATGGGTCTTGAATTGGCCATTGCTCTCGAAGCTTGAACGACTTCGGCGGGCACGAAGCTGGGTGATTTTCACGAGATTTGGTCATACTTTGATGTCCGTTCCGCGGAACATGGAGGTCATGAAAGCTTCTTCAGCTGGGACGACATATGAGGGATCTGGGCATTGTGAACCTGGCTCGAAATTCGGTGCAGAGCGCTGGGTCCTCGTGCGATAACGGGTGATAAGCGATCATGTACATTTTCGACTCTTTCTCGATCAGCATGTCTGGGTCTGCGGTCGGTCTGATCGGAAAGCTGTATCACTCAGGACCAAAGAAGACGCACATGGAGATCAGCAAGCTCTTGATGCACACATGCAGGACAAAGGAAAACGGCACACCGAATCTTTCACTGTCCAATACGTTCCCTTCTCGATCCTTTCCGCGTCGTTCTTCGTCTTGTTCACTCTAACAAAGCATTTACTGGTTGAGAGGGTGTGTCTCACCGAGTTCTGCCTCCATGTTCAGGCCGAATCACTTAAGTGTCGTGTATGGTGAACGAGGAATAATCTCAAATTGGGGTCAAGCCAGGGGAGGTGTAGGCCTACACTTACTTTCCAAATAGGTCCACATGTCTTGTACCATGGCCATCTCTCTTCCATCGCATCGTATATCTTCGATGGCTGTCAGTCAATCTCCCTGCTGTGCAGGACGAAGGAAATGATCGCTTTGGACATGACTCACCTCGCCAAGAGTCAACATCCTCCTTGGCGATGCTGCAATGACGATCCTGATCGACTGAACATATGTGAGGTCGGGTTTGTAGGCTTCTCACACAATCCCGGGGATAGTCTTGTCAGCGGATGCATGCCGTCAGGACCGCACGCATACCTTTGCCATCCTCATCATAAGCATAGGCCAAGCTCATAGACAGTCCTCCTTCCTCCTCCCATTTCCGCCAACACCCCTCTGAGATAGTGACCATCTTGCTCCCGCCTCTCGGGACTCCTTCACCGATATAGCCAATGTTGATGGGAGGAGTGAAAGGGTTATTTCGATAGCGGGTCAGGTCGGATCGAGTGAGGACAAGCCCATAGCTTTCAACATCTGCATCCAATGTCGAAGAGATTCCGAAAGATCTCACGATGGGGCAGTCGAGTGTTGGACGAGTCACGAAGTCTGGATGAGTGGGTGCTGTAGAGGGCTTGGCCATAGCGAGAAGAGCATTTAGGGCGTTGTCGTCGCGTACCGGAAGGTATATGCTCAGTCATCGATAGAACGTCAGTCAAAAGTGAGTAAACTTCTTGTTTACACGCAATCGAAGACATGAAACGATCTTTTAAACCATGACTTGCAGTTCAAGCGCGCTCCGAACAGCAGTAAACAATTCGATAGTGAAAGCTTGGACCGGTTTCAAGGGGGTTCGATCAGTGGGTTGCGAAAAGTTAGTATTTCTGAGGAACTGGTTGTCTGGCGAATCCGAGCGACCGTTCTCTGGAGATCCTTCTCCAATGATGGCATCTCATGCAGTGACCCGATGCCAGCCAATATGCAATCTCCTGATTGTGCTTCGTATCATAGCGGTGGAAATCGGCTTGCATTAACAAATGTCAACGAGTCCTAAAAATATACAGACTCATTATCGTCGATCAGTCAGGGACCGGGTGAACGAGCTCGAGCCTCTCTCAAACAACGATCGACCGATGGAACACGTTGAAGAGGAGCTGGTGTAGATGGCTGGATACTGGAGCTGGCGCGGTCCATGTCGGCAGTATATCATCCTGTTGTGGTGAACACCATCAGGATGACACGCGCGGTCATGAGTGACGCAGTCACACAGTCGTCCTCGGCTTGGATGAATGGATGACTGGATGCAACGTTGTGTCAGCATCCGTCTTCTCGTATGCGTATCTTATGTGTACGTCGGTATTACACCAGTCATTTCGACCTTGAGCATTGACATCATGAACCTAGTAATGGTCGGGTCTGCATCGATATCAACTCGAGACGCGTCTCTATCTGCCATCCGCCACTCTGCTTGCTCGATGCATCGTAGCCAGGTGAGAAACGTGACTTCTTGTCTGAATGAGGGAATCGTGCACCGCCTCGCTGTCCCCGGAGAATCAGCCCAAGGAATACTGTATTTACCGAAAGAAGGAATAAAGATTATTGACTACCTTTGGCAGGATCGGATGCTTGGCGGATGACCACGCGAGGCACATGGAAGAGTGAATTGATAATGACAAGCTGATGAAAATCAAAACTGTTCTCTCCCCGACATCGTTCAGATGTAAGAAACCCACTCAAAGTGCGCCAAGACGTTCTCTCCCGATAGCACGTAACCAAGACCCTCTCCCAATCCCATATGGGCTCGCATCCCAGAGGCTGAAGAACGTGAAAGAGGGTCACAGTAGCCTGTCTGGGAATCTGTGCCATCAATGATATTGCCTCATTCCAACCCAGTAACGAAAACAACAACAAACCGGGAGTAAAAAGGAGACGACGTTGTGCTTGGCGAGAAGTGAGGTAACTCAAAAGCCAACCGAAACGAAATCCAACTTTTGATATCACCGTCATAAAACCACCACAACCGTGTCTCGTTGGCCCTCTGCATGTACATGTCGTGACAGCGCCAAGCATTGTCGTTCACTTGGAACCTCATAAACACGATCCCTTGTCCTTCTTTGGCCAAGCTACCCAAAACAGAATAGATGGTTTCCCCCCTCTATTACACCTAGCACTTGACGCTCATCCCTTCGACATCATTTTCCAATCCGCCCACACTGTCTTGCACAGCTATCAGCCTTCTTTCGATTCTATAGTGAATCATATAATAGTTGGCTATCTATTCATCTCGACATCCTTCTTTTGCCACTCGATTTCTCACGCAAGACCTGTACACATCCAAGCCGACGATCCCTTCATCCCGTGTAGGGCAGTCGGAAAACCATCGACTCAGTCAGTCACAATGGCCCCTCCAGCCCCCCCGCTCATCATCACCACCGATCTCGATTCTGCCGAACAAGCCACACACACCGATGCTGCCCAAGTCGCGCCTCTCATCCTCGGACCTCCCATCGACGATGCCACAAGTAACGTGAACATCACACCGCCCCGTCGTGCAAATGCTGCTCTCCCGGCGAGCGATCCATCTCACTTGTCTCCGTCCAATGCGCGGCTCCATCCGAACCAAAGCGGACATTCACCCTCTCCCTCCTGGTCATCCGGTCTCACTCCCCCTTCACCCACTCTCACCAACTCGTCGGTCCACTTCTCCGATGAATTACCCACCCCTACCACCCCTTCGCCCATCGGGAAGACCACGCTCGCTCTGAGAGATAACCACCCAACCAAAGAGTCAGGTGCGGAAACCTTGGAGGAAGGCGGTCCCCAGAGACACGCCCGGGGATGGTCTGTGGGAACCTGGTCTACCGAAGTCGGGACGGATGAAGGCCAGCTCGCGGAGAGGAAGAAGCAGGAGGCTCTCAGTCGAATGACCACTGGGACAACCGCTAAAGAGGAAGACGCGGAAGAGACGGGAAAGAAAGGCAAGAAGAGCAAGAAGGAGAAGTTGAAGGAAGCAGAAGAGAAGAATGCTGCCGCCCATCTCGATCCCGACAAGGATACCACCGACCCTACCCCGTTCCACGAGAAGCCTTCTCGACTCGCCATGCTTGTCGATCCGAAATCGTTGTCAGATCTGGAGAAGATTGGAGGTATCACGGGTTTGTTGGAAGGTCTTGGAGTGCAAGGAAACAAGGGTTTGATGGTCACCGATGGTCAGACCGGCAGTGGTGCTCCCAGAAGCTCCGCTGACATGTCAGCTGGCAATTCACCTCAGTGGAAGGCGAGTCTTGAAGAGAGGAGAAGGGTTTACGGAAAGAATGACTTGCCGAAACGAAGCAGCAAAAGCTTGCTTCTCCTCATGTGGATCGCACTCAAGGACAAGGTGTTGGTGAGTGCAGACACGTTCTCGAACTCCATCATCGTGCTGACACCCGTGTTAGATCCTGTTGTCCATCGCCGCCGTCGTGTCCCTTGCTCTCGGTCTATATCAGGACCTCGGCACCCCGCCTGAAATCACATTCTCTGATCAATGTCCCCCTCCCGCCGGCTGTGAAGAACCTCAAGTCGACTGGGTAGAGGGTGTTGCTATCGTAATTGCCATTATGATCGTCGTAATGGTCGGTTCCATCAACGATTGGCAAAAGGAGCGTCAATTCAAGAAGCTCAACGAACAAAGAGAAGATCGTACGGTCAAGGTAATCCGAGGCGGCAATGAGCAAGTCATCAACGTCAAGGATGTGGTCGTCGGCGATATCTGTCTACTGGAACCCGGAGAGATCATTCCTGTCGACGGTGTTTTCCTTCGAGGCCACAACGTCCGATGTGACGAATCGGGTGCTACGGGTGAATCCGATGCTATAAAGAAATTCAGCTATGACGAATGTATCGCAGAGCGAGACGAAGTCGGTGCCGGCGGCAAATTGAAGAAGGACTGTTTCCTCATCTCTGGAGCCAAAGTGCTCGAGGGTGTCGGAGAGTACGTAGTGATCGCTGTCGGTCCTCTCAGTTTCAATGGTCGAATCATGATGGGTGAGTGCGGCCTTGTTTTCTGTTATGTCGATTGCTAACGGAGATTTTCAGCTATGCGAGGCGATGCCGAGCAGACCCCGCTGCAAATCAAGCTGAATCACCTTGCCGAGCTCATTGCGAAACTCGGTGGCGGTGCTGGTCTCCTTCTCTTCTCCGCCCTGATGATTCGATTCTTCGTTCAACTTAAGCAGGAGCCCGATAGGTCGCCAAACGACAAGGCCCAATCGTTCGTCCAGATCCTGATCATCTCGGTCACCTTAGTCGTCGTTGCCGTACCCGAGGGACTGCCACTTGCTGTCACCCTTGCCTTGGCTTTTGCGACGAAGCGGATGACAAAACAGAATCTTCTCGTCCGAGTATTAGGTGCTTGTGAGACCATGGCCAATGCCACTGTTGTTTGTACCGATAAGACTGGTGAGTCGACCCGCAGCAAACGCCTTCAAGCGATTGCTGACATCATCTTTTAGGTACACTCACTCAAAACGAAATGACCGTCGTTGCTGGCTCCATTGGCGTACACGGGAAATTCGTCAAGAATCTGTCTGAGAACAGCGCTCGGTCCAATGCGAATGAAATTGATGGGCAAACAGTCAGTGAGGACTTCGCTTTCGACGTGGACGACTTCGGCACAACGACCTCGGCGGAGACACAAACACTCTTCAATGACGCGATATGTATGAATTCGACCGCTTTCGAGGACAAAGATGAAGATGGAAATCTTGCCTTTGTTGGTAGCAAGACTGAGACTGCGCTCCTCAAGTTCGCCAAGCAGTGCGGTTGGGCGGATTATCGACAGACCAGGGAAAGCGCTCAGGTCGTCCAGATGATCCCATTCAGCTCCGAACTCAAAGCCATGGGTGTCGTCGTTAAAACGGGCGACAAATATCGACTCCACTTGAAGGGTGCTAGTGAAGTGCTCAGCAAGAAATGTGACAAACACGTAGTAATTCGCCAGGGCCGACAGGATGACAAACTCGAAGTCACCGATTTTGACGAGACCTCAATCAACAATATCTCAAAGACGATTATCTTCTATGCAAACCAAAGTCTCCGAACCATCGCTCTTTGTTACCGCGATTTCGAGCAGTGGCCTCCAGCTGGTGTGGAGAGGACAGCAACAGATGAGGTTCCTTACGAAGAAATTGCAAGGGAGATGACACTCATTGCTATCACCGGTATCGAAGACCCTTTGCGACCTGGAGTTAGAGAGGCCGTGGAGAAGTGCCAGCATGCTGGTGTCGCTGTGAAGATGTGCACTGGTGACAACGTTTTGACTGCCAGGTGAGCTTGAATGATAGTCACGCGAAGCGGTTTGGTCTGACCACGCTTTGTAGGTCTATTGCTTACCAATGTGGTATCTTCACTCCCGGTGGTGTGATTATGGAAGGTCCGGTTTTCCGAAAGGTGTGTTCTATGGTCATATCTTGATCACCTTGCTCGATGCTCATCGCTCTCGTACAGCTGTCTGATTCGGAACGGCTCGAGATCGTTCCACGTCTTCAGATCCTGGCCCGATCTTCTCCCGAAGACAAGCGTTTACTGGTCAAGACACTTAAGGGCATGGGCGAGATCGTTGGAGTCACTGGTGACGGTACCAATGATGGTCCTGCGCTAAAATTGGCAAACGTTGGTTTTGCGATGGGTATTGCGTGAGTTGTCAAATCCTTGCATCCAGATGACGTTCGCTGATTGTCGTTCAGTGGTACTGAGGTGGCCAAGGAAGCTTCCGATATCATTCTCATGGACGATTCTTTCAAGAATATTGTGCTCGCCATCATGTGGGGACGATGTGTGAACGATTCAGTTAAGAAATTCCTTCAATTCCAGATCTCGTAAGTGCCAAAACCTTTGTGAATGATTTCTTCATGACTGAGATTGCTTTGTAGTGTGAATATCACTGCTGTCGTTATCACTTTCGTCTCTGCCGTTGCGTCGTCCGAGGAACAGTCGGTTCTGACTGCCGTTCAACTGCTTTGGGTCAACCTCATTATGGACACTTTCGCTGCTCTCGCCCTTGCTACCGACCCTGCTACCATCACCTCGCTTGACCGCAAACCCGACAGGAAAAATGCCCCACTCATCACTGTTGAGATGTTCAAGATGATCGTCGTCCAAGCTTTGTACCAGATCATCGTCTGCCTGGTCTTGCATTTCGTCGGCTTGCGAATCCTCGGTCTCCCGCATACCGATCAAACGCAAACCGAGTTAAGCGCGCTGGTATTCAACTGTTTCGTTTTCTGTCAGATCTGTGAGTTGTACGAAGTTGGCCAGTCGCGACGTATGTTGACAGCTGTTACTCTCTAGTCAACCAACTCAATTGTCGACGACTCGATCGAAAACTCAATGTCCTCGAAGGTTTCTTCAGGAATTACTATTTCATCATTATTTTCCTCATCAGTGAGTTTTAACCCTCAGTCAAGGTCTATGGTGCGGTGTCTGACATGCTCCTTCGCAGTGGTCGGTGGTCAGATCCTCATCATCGAGGTCGGTGGCGCTGCGTTCCAGGTCACACGACTGGGTGGTCGAGATTGGGGAATATCTCTTGTCATTGGTGCCATCGCTATCCCTATCGGTGCCTTGGTCCGTCTTCTCCCGACTCGACCTTTCGAGATCCTCCTCATCAAGATGCACATTTATGCGGATCCCAACAAGCTCCCCGTTGTGGCCCCCGAAGCTGAGGACGAGAAGTACGAGTACAATCCTGCTTTCAGCAAGGTCAAGGACAATCTTTCAACCTACGCAAACATCCGTGGAGGCAGACTGAGAGCTAGTTCCATCGTCGCGAAGAGTCGATCAGCGAGACTGAAGGATGCGGATATTCAGCTGTAAGTACAGAAGTCATGTGCTTGTATGAATCGCGCTCATCTATCTGAGCAGACCATCGCTCTTGACCATGGTTCCTACTCTTGTCGCGGGTACGATTGGGTGAGTCACTTTCCAGCACTTGGCATAACACCCATAGCTGACGCATCTACCATGACAGTGCTGGTTCGCACTGGGTCGCTCACTCCAACGCTCTCGGTCTCTCAAACCCGGCGGGTCACGACCCTTCTCGATCGACAGCCGAGTTGTTCCAGGGCAAAGTCCAGCTTCATCCCCAAACGGATCCTCACGACCCCTTGTATGCCAAATTCGGTATTCAACCTCCTACACAGGCTGAGATGGAAGCCGTAGCGATAGGGAAGAAGAGAAGGGCTGCCGCAGAAGACGAGGAGAAGAAGGTGGCGATCAGTGAGAAGAATGAAAAGAAGGTGAAAAAGTAATAGATACAGAGAGATTGGGGGTTCAACCGGGCATATACATGAGCTTAGGGTTATTGGTCGGCAATCTGTATAGCATGAAGGAGGAAAGAAGCAATGTGCACCGAATAGATACCGAAATACGAGAGGGGTCGTCTGGTTGTTGGATTATAGAACTGAAATGCATGTATTCCTATCTTTGCTCTTATGTCCATTCTGTCGCCATTATCGAAATGGAGCATGGCTGTGGCGGTCAGAGCAGTTGGTGTCGTTCATGAAACCGACGGGATGTCGCCGAGAGATCATTGACGGGAACCGAGTGTTCGGCGTACCGATCCGTCCGTGGTATTATCAAAATCTTCGGGCCTATGGTCTCGGAAATGAGCACCGAGCACCCAGTACCGAGGACCAATGACAGAGTGACCACGGCTGACAAAGAAGTCGATAGCCCCCAGGACATGTTTCAATCGCGCCCCGAAATAGTATTCATATATTATAGTGTGCAAAGCACTCCGACCAGAGAAGTGCAGAGTACGTTCTTGGAGATGGTAGCAGAATGTACTGTACCGTTCGTTTTGGCTCTCTGTAAAGGTGTCCAAGCCGAATTGCATTTGAAAGACAAAGGCTATGGATAGGCATACGAGTACTGCACAGTTTAGGAACAATGCCCGAATCGGAAGATGGCCAATTACCGTTATTGTTTCGTGGACCATATTTTGTCAGATGTGGTTATTTTTGCTGAAACGGCCGCTCCGCGAGATCTTTTTGCTGACAGTGAAAAGATGCACGATCATAGAAATGTTGTCGATATCATGATTTGATCTCACTTGATGACCGTCGGCAAAGCGACCGGCCGCTCAGCGAGATCTCAAGTACAGCGTATATATAATGGAAGCATGGTTCGTCTCTCGCTGTCGATGCACAACGACTCTGATCCACCCAATCCCTCTTCCATTTGACCCGTCATACAGCCAGACTCAATCAAAGACAAAGGTCCATGATGTCTGCCCCAATCGTAGCCATCACCGGTCTGAACGGTTTCATCGCCACTCACTTGGCTGTGCTCTACCTCTCCAAAGGGTGGAGAGTGAGAGCATCAGCTCGGACCGTTGACAAAGTCGAGCGTCTCAAGTCTCAAGCTGTCTTCGAGGACTGGGTCGCCAAAGACCTGTTGGAGGTCATCGTGGTGGAGGATATGACCAACGTGGAGCAGATAAAGACCCTGTTAGATGGAGTGGAGGCGGTAGCTCATCTTGCTGCACCTGTCGATCAGTAAGCTAGATGACGAATACTTCAATCAAGTCTGTGAGGTCGAGGATGAATGGGTGAAACTGATACGATGATGCCCGGATAGGTCTTTGAAAAGCTGGGACGCTTTCAAGATTCCTACTGTCAAGGGGGTGACGACCATCCTAGAAGCTGCGAAAGACAGCCCCAGTGAGTTCTCGACAAGTCTTTCTCCTCACTACCTTGTGCTTCGTCGCATTTACTGATTGATGCACCCGGATCCCATCCACAGCCATCAAAGCCGTCACGATCATGTCGTCGTCAGCAGCGGCTCTCAACGTAATTGGGCTTGCTGAACAGAGGCACACCTATGTGGAGACCGACTGGTACCCCTTTGACGAGGCAACCTGTGCGAGCTTCGACCCGGAAGAGTGAGCTTCTAATGTTTGCGACCTCCTCGCCGGATGAGAACGATGACTTGGAACGAATCGCTGATGACTCTCTCAAATGTACTGTCGTGCTCAGCAAATTCTCGCCTCAATTATGGTATTGCGGAGCCAAGAAGTATGCCGAGCTCGCCGCCTATGAATTTGTCGAGACTCACAAACCCAAATGGTCAATGGCAACTTTCTGTCCAGCAAGTGAGTCCCTGCCTGCCTTCCTTCCCATCCCCACCTCCCAACAGTGTAATCATAAGCATCGCTGATATGGTAACAATCACAACAATTCAGTGGTCTACGGTCCAACCATCCAATTTGCCAACCCCCAAGACTTCAACGACGCAACTCCCGGTAACTCGATCGCAGACTTCATCGCTCTCGTCGGGGGGAAGGATGAGCCACTCCCTATGCAGAGGGGTAACGCGTACGCCGATGTGAGGGATACCGCCACCGCGATGTTTAATGCCGTAGTAGGACAGAAGTCGGGAAGGTTCTTCATCTGCGGACATGGTGAATTAGTCTGCCTCCCTTACTTTTTCGTCAAGTCCTCTTTGGGAGTGCAATGCCCACAAAATCTTCCAAAAGACAAAGACGCTAATACCTGACTGCTTGTGGCAGATTACACGTTCCAGATGCTCGCCAACATGTGCCGTAAATTGCGACCCGACCTGGACGCTTACTTCCCGCTTGGCGACCCCACCTTGCCAGACATCAAGGCGGAGGACATCCCCCACCTGTCCAACGTCAAGTCAATCGAAGAACTTGGTGTCAAGTGTGAGCGAACCTGTTCTACCTTGTACCGTAACATGCATCACAGTGCTGATCAACGCGGTCTTTATCAGACCATTCGATGGAGGAGACACTCAAGGATTCTTTGGCTTATTGGGAGAAAATCGGCGTTTTCAAGATTCCCCCAGGCTCTTGGAAGGCTTGATCCCATCGGCCGTGGGAGCGAGACGATGCCACACCGGCTGTGCGAATGAGAGAATAGACTAAATCATGGAATCCAAATGACTGATGCATGCAAATGGGAATGGAAATGATTCTTCCGCTTTCGACTGACTTCAGATTACAGCTCCAAGGTGTGAGGTAGTCTGACTCGGGATTGACAATTTATTAGCATAGTAATAGGATACTAGAGGGCCGACGTGCTGTCCCTAATGATGTGACCCTGTTATCTGTAGCTCCGGAGCTCCACCCATCCGCACTCATGCAGAAACGTGCGCTGTTTGTCGCTTGGACATCTGTAGAGTCCAACAGAGGGCTTGTTGATCGTGGAAGCGTTGGATGGCTTTGGGTCTTCCCAGAATATGTCTTCGTACGGAACAAAAGGAGACTGAGGAGAAAAGACTCAGAAGCCCAGGTTTTCATTAGGCAAAGGGGATATATATGAAAGGTCGACGAGAGCCTACACGTCTCAGCTCATCGGTGCAGCAACATTCCGAGCACGAAGAAGGCGCCTTCAACACCCGTTCACCTGCCTGTATAAATGCTGCATCAGCGTGGCACCAATCTCAAGTGTTCTCGAACATCGTTCACCAGCTTCACAGATCCGCGATGAACTCCAACTCTACTTTCGCATCGACCAATCTGGGCCCGCACCCCACCAAGGCACCAACAAGGCGAAGGGAGCGAGAGAGAGTGAAAGACTGGATGGAATTCCAACAAGGCGACGATGCGACTGAAGACCAACGAAAGCGAGAATTGGCTGCTGAGAAGGCCAGTGAAGCATGGGACTCGGCTCGAGATCGCTTCAGGCGAAATGGACCGATGATGATGGGAGATTTCGCAATCATGACAAGGGCGTACTCACGTCTGCGTAAGCTCTCTGTGGAACAGCTGGAGATCCTGAGCCAGGACGACGAGAAGCTCAGCAACCATCTGTCGGACCGGCACGAGGATTGGGGGAGGACATACGAGTCCAGCGTTTACGACGGCTCTGAACTATGTTTTGAGCTTTTGTCCGTCATCTTGGGACGAATACCCCGGACCTTCGGTTGAGCGCTTGACGAGCATCCCTTATGGCATGGTCGCAACAAGGGAATTCATCGCTTCGTTTCAAGGTCGTTTCGGTCGCCCGCCCCCTGGGACTCATTGGGGCTCGGAACCGATTCGCAGGTGCGAAGAAAGGATTGAGTTTGATGGGGGAGGTGATGATCTCGACATTGAATCAAGGTTAGTACTGTAGGAATTTCTCCCATGAAAAAATCGTCCTCACGATCTCACGAGCTAAAATTGTGTCGGTGTCGTGCCACATAGGGAAGATGACCAGAATGGTCAAGCTCGTCCCCATATCCCCAAAGAGTCGGTCCTCTTCGATTACGAAGACTACTCGGAAGTGACTCGTCAACCATCTCCCCCTACACTCTCACCTACCAAAGGTAGTACCAGCCCACCTCATTTCTCCCTTGATTCCAACTGGGAGGTCGACTCCGATCGTTCGGACAAGTCAAATCCAATTTCGCCTGAAGAGATCTCTGTGACTACTCCGGACTCCCAAGACGAAAGAGGAGAAAGTGTCACGAACAACTGGTCCCTCTTCTGCCGAGCGGGTTGGGACGACGAGGAGGATGAGGAGGATTTAAAGGACGAGGGCGATTCAGAGGAAGATGAGTCTGACTCCGCCTTCTTCGAGTCCCCATGGATGATCCAGACAGCATCCACTATCCCTTCTTCCTCTTTGGAGAGTCAGAGAGCGAGACCCCAGCTCAAGATTGACTGGACCAAACTCACCCGAATCTCGGCCAACATCCCGTCCCACATTGATGAAGTCTCGCCTCTAGTCAGGTTCCGCCAGCCGGCTTTCGTCCCCCTGACACCAATCGAGGAGGAAGGCGAGTCGGTGGAGGATCATGGAGTCGGAGGTGTTAGTAGTTCTAGGATGATGGGGTATTTACGGGAATATGGTCAAGTGTAATTACGCTGCATCGCTTCGGGGTAAAGGTTATTCTTCTCTTTTCTACTTGCTTGTCCGCTGTTAATGCTCGCTGTTGTCAACAAAACTTTCGCTTGGTGAACATCATTGCGATTTCTGTAAGCCACAAAATGTTCGTTATACTGTCATTCTCGATCGACAACGTCTACTGTCATGTATATGTGTAAGAGTGCATCAATGCATTCGTTTCTTGTGGGCGTAACTGACTGAAGACCAAGTGACTTCTTCCCATGACACGCTCGTGCATACATGTCTTTGAACAGGGTGGCCCGGCAATTGAGATATCCACCAAAACCAACGTCAACGTCAACGTCATCAGGAAAGGAACGGGGTAGTCACCCAAACTGTTGGTACAGTATTCGCTTTTTATCGACGATGATTTCCATACATCTTGACTGCCAAAGAAAGCTGAACTTTGCCAACCTGTCCTGCATCGCTACACTTCCATCTCCAAAGCCGACCTACCATGTTAGCAACGATAAAAGGTCGATGTAATTGTGGGAGGTATACGGTGATCATGCCCAAACCAGACAAGATGAACTTGTGTCGTGAGTCCGCGTTGCAACACTACCTTGTACTGCAACGGATAAAATTCGCTCCAGACTCGTTGACGTTGTATACCTCGACAGATTGTGTCGACTGTAGGAGATGGTCTGGTGCATTGTGAGTCTGAAGACGACAGTCACACTTAGGTAGTATCTAACTTGCACTACATCATCTCGCTGATATGTCATATCCCTCTGACGTCTTATCTCTGTTCGTGGTCAAGGTACTCTGCCCACCTGATGATGGATCCCAAACTTGTGATGATCGAAGGGAATCCTCCAGAGCCCAGGACACACAAAGTGGTCGGTGTGGACGGGATGGACATGGTCAGAGCATGGTGTGATGAATGCGGATCGTGAGTTGAGTCGGTGTCGCAATATCATTTCCCCCCCCCCCCCCCGGCGTCCGAGCCCGTGAGATAGTATCACCATTGTCATGGGATAGTGTACACCGAAGCTGATGGTTCTTCTTCGTCTGCTTTTACGCCATGTAGAGGACTGTGGATCTCACCGGGAGGTTATTCCGGGAAAAGATATTTCAAAGCTGGTACGTCCATCAACTTCAACCCTTTCATGCCTTTTAAGACGAATCTGTCATCACTCCTGCTAAAGGTACTCTTGATCACTCACCTCGCCGTAGGCCTTTTTGATCCCGGCGACGTACCTGAACCCACTTTTGAGACGTTCACAAAAGACATGGAGGGGTGGGAGAAGACGGCTGATAGCGCACAACAGTTTGAGAAGAACTTGGAGGGGTTGTGAGCCAAGCGGATCATCCTCTGTAAACTCTTCATAGGACATGGCTCAAGGTTGAAATGTAAATTTCATCACGTCACGAGACGTCAACTTGTACAACAATTCAAGCAGTACTGTGATGGATGCCGACTCACGTTCTGGGTACAACTAAGTCACACCTCTCACGTTACTCAAGACAAATCACGCGCCTCTGCCCAACACCTGCTGTAATAGCCCTACAACACCTTCGTCTCTCCATAAACCTTCTTCGTCCCCCTCGTTCTCTCTGTCCTTCTGTCGCCGTCCTTCATCGTCCACATCCTTGTTCCAGCCTCTCATCCCGTCTGCTCCTCCCTCGTCCCCTTCATCATCCTCTTCCTCCTCGATCACACTATCTTCCCTGATCCCCAAACCGGTGGCTACAGGCGGGTTTTTCGGTCTTAGGAGATGTGAGGATTTCGCCCAAGCTCTATCATAGATTTTGCTTCTTTCTCTCAACCTCATCTCGTCCATTCCGCCTAGACCGAGGCCTCGGCCTCCAGCGCCCGCATAGGTAGAACCTATCATGCCGCCTTGTCCTGGTATTGGAGAAGATTGCCCTCTGTCCTTGTCACGGTGAATGCCAACAAGTCGATCCAGGAACATCGACGAGCTCGGATCAGTTGGTTGCCAGTCCGGATGCGTCGCTTTGAAATGCAAAAATGACTTTTCCATCTTATTCTCATTGGCCCTCCAGTCCCGATTGGCCCTGGGGGAGCGCAGGATAGCGTTGGGACTGAGTGGAGTTCGCGGAAGATCGGTATTGTGACCATTGGCAACACCATTGGCGACATTCGCAGTCGGGTTCGAGGTCGAATCACCATGTCTTCGGAAGTCGAAAACGGCGAATGAACACACGTAACCAACTCCATCCACATGGACCGAAAATTCGCGGACGAAATCGATAATGGCGCCAGCACAAGGAGGCAGGGAGAAGAAAAGAATGGACGGTGTGAGAATGACGGATAGGAGTTCGGTGAAGAAGACATTGATCTTCAGAGCGAAAAGTGTGCCGAATTCTTGGTGAACCTGCGGTGCGGTCAGCTATCCCTGTTTGGAGATGATAATGAATTCGAGCTCACCTTCTGGCTGTGCAATTTTTCACGCCATTCTACTGGAAGATAATGGGTCCATCTGACCACTTCTCTCAAGCTCGCCTCTGGGTCAAAAACCATGTTCTCCTCGGGGACCATGCCGCGCGCCATTGCCAGTACTGACCCAAAGACTCCAAGATAGAAAAGGACGGTTCGATGAGGGGTGATCTCAAAGTGCAGGAAAAGGTCAGGGTCAATCAACGAAGCCACTAGTAGGACAGCCGCGAACGATCCTGCAACGAAGGCGACAAATCTGTAGGGACTCAGCTCAAGTAATATAGACTCCATCCGAAGGTAAGAAGCTTACCTCATCACCAAAGCAGTTCTCTCCTTGGGGAACTGGTCGATATACTCTTTCGCAATTGGGTAGCTCCTGTCCAACCTTCGCTCAAAGAGATGCGGCAGCTCATTGAATTCGCGGAACTTCCATTGGGCATATGGAGTGTACTGACGACCGCCAATGGAAGAGGGATTTTTGTGGTATTCCTACAACGGAACCATCAGCCGGCGAACCGAGACCATGATTCCGTACTCACCTCAAAATACCGGAAGAAAGAGTACATGAGGAGGTACAGGACGATGAAAGGCGCAAAAATGGCATTGAGCACACCCATGAAGATGAATCGTCGCCGTAGGCTGGCGTGCATGTCAGTCGCAAATCCCGATCACTCCAGCTGCAATTTATCCTCACCCTTCTACCAGATCTTTTCTTCTCCTCTCCCTGACAAACTCCTTCCTGACTTGTCCTCTTCGGTCGAACAGATATCCCATCAGACAGAACCTTAAATTCCACTCGAGAGCTTTGGTGAGAGTGTTGGCACCGAAGCTGATGTATTTCCGCTCATCCGCTCGACTGTGTGAAGGGAGCGCGGCATGTGTAGACGGCGCAAGTAAAGTGGAAGGGACGAGGTGGTTGAGAGATCGAGGCACTGGCAATCGAACGCGCAAGTCTAGGAGATCCTTGTTGAACAGAGCGATAAGATAATTTTCTTGGCGAAGAATGCGACTACAGCAAGGTCAGTAGCGGAATGAAGACGCCTGCTCAGGGAAAGCTCACTTGGCCACATCATGAGCATCCAGCTTCTTCACAGGGCCCTTGTTGGCATCATCGCCCACCATGTCCGCCAAGGCACCGGCTTGGCCGTTGGAGAGCGAAGTAATCGCATTGTGTTTTCTTATTTCACCGATGAGTCTCACAATCTCTGGCCACGGCAGAGTTTGGATGTCGGCCTGGATCAACGGATTGGTATATTAGTCAAGCCCCTAGGCGAATCTATGCCACTTACATCAGGTATTCCAAGCAGATGAGTATAGAATCGATACATCTCCAACAGACGAGGAAGAGACATGACGAAGCTTGAGAGCTGAAAGATGTAAAATGCAGACACAGAGATGATGAAAAGGGTGTGAGGAAAAGATCCACTGGGCCGAAGTGACAGTTCAGTGTGGACGATCTGAGGGGTTGAGAGCGAGGGTTTTTAGCTCACTGTGTGATGCACTGCCCACTCAAGACGTCATCTAGCCTGCCAACAGCGTTTGGACCGGACGTTAAGGAGGTGAGTTTGGTGTAGTCAATACATGATGAAAGAAAGGTGGAGAAAGCAATGACAAAGAAGGTAGTGCTGTATGAATTGCTTTTAGCAGAGTCTCACAGCGATCCAGACCTGAATGCTCACTCACAGGAGGTTGAGCACTCTTGCTAAGGCTATGCAGTATATTCCCTTGCCTTTGTAGTACTCATATACCTAGACGTGAAATCAGTGTATGCCGAGCAACAGAGTATTTCACTCACCTCCTGCAGAAATCCGTCTAGGTCTTCCACATTGACCCATTTCCATAGAGCCTTCTCATAATCATTCAAACCGTTTCTCGAAGGTGCGCCACGCCTGACACCTCCCAGACCGGCATATCTTCCCCTTTCTGATTCTTGTTCGCCATCGTCGTCTCCCTCTTCCTGGGCGGGTAAAGATTGATATTTCCTTCCAGCTTTATCTGTCGCCTTTACTTTTCCTTTCCCCTTCGACAACAGCGGAGGTACAGACGGATCAAGATATCCCGGTCCATTTGTGAGTCTAAGTGGCGACGAGTGCGGCTTTTTCGAAGCTGTTGGATATGTGCGTCGAGGTGGGGAAGGTCTGACGACAGGCGCGGGTTGTCGAAACGTAGGTAATCTAGCAGAAGGTTGTTCCGGTGAAGTTGATGGTTCGCGAGAACCATCATCAGGCATGGAAGATCCACCGATACCTGTGCCTTCCATACCTGAAGCGTAGACGGATATGGTCGAGGGTCCGGGACTCGTACTTCTACTTTGACTCTGACTGTCTGACGTTGAGGATGAGGGTGGTCCCGGAGCTGGTCTGAATGGTCCCGGACTCGATGCTGCTGCGAAAGGCTGAGTCCGACCCGGGAGCAGAGAAGGCGGTGATCGAGGGGTTCGGTCTCTCGAAACTGCTGGCTGTGCTCCAAACATGATAGATCTCGGAGGCGCTTCATCATCATCTGAAGATGTTGATGGTGTGGCAATGACATGCGTGGGCCGCCATGTGGAAGGTGTAGGTGTAGGTGACATTCTTTCCCTGCCATCTGCAATGCCGTCATTTGCAGGTCCGCCGTCCTCGTCCTCATCATCATCGTCATCGTTGTCTCCTGGACCACCTTGCAATTCTCGGAGCAACATTGTGGATGGACTATCGGGATCTGGTTGCGCGAGCTGATCAAAGGGGTAGGACGAACGAGCGACAGATGAGTAAGGGTTGAGTAGGTTTAACAGAGAGTTGCTTTGCGGCGGAGTGGATGGCGCCATAGCGGTGGTCTCCCAAGCAGGTCAGATCATCGGAGGGGAAGGGTTATTGCTGTGATCGGAGACCTGGTCAATGAAGGATCAGTGTTATTTACACAATGGTGGGTATTTACATCGAAGCGATGATCTAGTTGACTTCCACGACTGGGTTGCATAGTCTACCGTGGGGAAGTTGCTCCTCACTCGCGCATGTCGTACACGTGGCATGAACCTCATCCCACTTTTGACAAGTCCAAAATTGTGATTGACCTCGACCATTCTTCCTCATATCAGCAACAACCACATCGAGTGTGTATGCTAACGCATCGTGTGCGTATCTGGACAAGTACAATCACGACGAGAAACCCCCTACTTCGCACTATGGATGCTTCAGAGTCGTCCAAACGACCCAGGTCATCGACTCCTCCTCCTTTCACCACCGCTGCCCTTCCTGAACCTACCAATAGCCCACCCAGCAAGAAAGCACATCTCGATCCTACAGCTTCAGCGCCTTCCGATATCCCTAAAATCGATGCCAAGGTTGAGATAAATTCGGAGGAGGCCGTCTTCAACGCTGCTTCATTGACGGCTGACAGCAACATTGACGGCGAGCAGAACGATTCAGATAGAGGGAAAGGAAGGGATCAAGGCAGGGTGGGAAGAGGAAGGAGGAATCAACCGGACAACAGACCTCAGAGAGTGTGGGAACCTAGAAAGAGGGAAGAAGGTGCTGAGGAGACGGAGGGGGACGGGGTTAAGAGGTTGCCGAAGAAGCGATGTGCCGTTCTGGTAGGGTATGTGTGCTAGGAACGCACCCGTGATGTGCTCGCGCTGATGCGCAAGGTGCAGATACTGCGGTACAGGATACTCCGGTATGCAAATGTGAGCGATCGTCAACCTTCTTACTTCTAGTGTCGTGGTCAGCACAGAGAAATCAATTTGCTGACCAGTCTTGACCGCTAGACAAACACATGGAGCCAAAACAATCGAAGGAGACCTATACGTCGCCCTCGCCAAAGCTGGAGCGATCTCAGCCGACAATGCTACGGATCACCGAAAGGTCGACATCCAAAGAGCCGCCAGGACCGACGCGGGTGTTCACGCTGCAGGAAACTGTATTTCCTTGAAGATGATCCAAGAGCCACCTATCCCGGAAGACTTCTCCAGCTTGGCAGAATATGTCAATTCGTTCTTACCCGAACAGATCAGAATGTGGGGTTTTGTCAGGACCGTAAAGTCCTTCAGTGCAAGAACGTGAGCAGTTGCCTTTACGGTCGACCAAGAGCCAGCTGACAGTATACGGCATAGCGCTGCTGACTCCCGTATATACGAATACCTTCTTCCTTCTTATTGTCTCCTACCACCAGCAAAGGACGATCCATTGTCCAAACGTTTGAACGAGTCGTCTCCGGGCTGGCGAGAAGCCCTCGGACCCGCTACCGAGTTTGCCGATGCTGCCCCTCCTATGGTCATGGAAGATGAGGAGACTGGTGAGACCGTAAACCCCAGGAATCGGGGCGAGTTCGAGAGACGAAGAGGATGGAGAGTGGACGAGGGAACAATGAGAAGGTTCAGGGATCTGATCGCGCAATATAAGGGGACTCAGTGAGCTGCATATCTTGTGTAATTCCAGAGACTCTCCAGCTAATCTAAACGACGCAGCAATTTCCACAACTATACCGTTGGAAAGCCGTTCAACGACAGAACGGTGAAACGATACATGCTCAGATTGGAGGTCAAAGATCCTCAAGTGTATGGGGAGATCGAGTGGGTGTCTGTTCAAATTCACGGACAGAGCTTCATGTTGCATCAGATTGTGAGTGACGGCGTCCGGGGGGGAACGAATTGTGACTGATTCACGGCGTGCTACGCAGAGAAAAATGATCTCCATGGCCATGCTGGCTTGTCGAACCGGCTCTCCGCCCTCCTTGCTGCCTGAAACTTTCGGTAGGTCTTGCCAACCGTGACCTCATTGACGAGCGAGCTGACAAGGCATCCGCAGGTCCCAAACGTATACATGTCCCGAAAGCTCCGCCTCTCGGTCTGCTTCTCGAAGCGCCCCAGTTCGGAGTCTACAATGACAGGATCACTCAGAAGTTGAATGGCCTGACAGATGATCGTGATCCGGTCGACTTTAGTCTCTATGCGGAGAAGATGCATGCGTTCAAAGTGAAGTGGATCTACGAAAGGTTGAGACAAGAGGAGTTAGAGCATCATGTGTGAGTGAGAAGGTGCCTGTGAAGAAAGGAATCCGAAGCTCACACAAGCACCCAATCAGGTTCCACAAGTGGATGAGACAGATGGATTGCACGTCAAGCAATGGACTTGCCTTCCTGAAGTGAGTTCCTTTTGACGGGTATGAATGCTGTTGCGGCAGGCCACGCTGATTCAACTTTCACAGTACACAAGGAGTCATTCCTCCTGAGGCGGATCTGTCAAAACGCGCCGTTGAGGCCCGAAGAGCGGCGAAAGATGGGAAAGACGCGATCGATGATGACATGGACAGCGAAGATGAGGAGGTGGATCAGGACTTGTTGAGGAGGGGCGAGTTGGAGGGTTAGCTATCACCATACGATTTCCTCAGATCACTGTATCCAGTTGCATATGCATGAGTTGATTGTGGAAGCGATGTTGCACATTCTCCAGTGAATGTTTATATTCGGTCAATTGATATGGTGGATTTTACCGGAAATTCAAGGGTGATGACCAACCGGTTCTACTCTGCACCACGTAGACAATAATAACCATATATTCCTCCTCATCTCTCGGAAGACAGCTTTCATACCAGGTTTTATTCTCCGCCCATCCGCCCATTGGGAGCAACCGATGTCATCAGAAAGCATGTCTCCCGTCAGCCCAGCTATGAAGTCATTTCTGTCTGCCGAGAAATACGCAGTAATAGGGAGAGTGTTGAGCGATAGATCGAGATTCGATAACAAGGTGGGTCCGAAGCCCCTCCTTCTTTCAATCAAATCTTTCATAAAAACACCGATACTATGGACTTGCATCTGATGTGTGTTCGGACCTCATAGGTGTTAAGGTGGTGAGTGTCGTATAGAGAAGGATTGTAGATGGAAGTGCAGCTGAACAAGGGCTCTGGTCGGCCAGGTATCAAGCTCGTGATTTACCAGTCACGGCTGTCCGACCGGATAAACCGTCCGAAGTCGTCGAAGGTCTCACAGTCCTGACCGATCCGGTGCGTGCTTCCGCCGTCACGTTGTCTACGTCTCCCACCATCGTCTCCCAACACGTCTTCTTCCTCCTCCATTCCAAGCTACAAACGTGTTTCCCTCCTCCGTCCTTTCTCACTAGGAGGCCAGCTGACAGACCCCGCGAACCGGACTCAGCTGGCCATACCTGACCTCTCCAAAATTTCAGTATCGATAATAATCCACCCCTCCAAATCGCTCCCGATCCTCCAATCTCTCTACCCCTCCACCCCGTCCCCCAACGAACCTCACAGCGTGTGGTTCCAGCCAGGCGCGGATGACGCGAGTATTTGGAGTTGGGTGAAGGAGAGAAAACTGGAAGGGAAGGTGGTGGGTCAGGGTGCGTGTGTGTTGCGAGATGGGGATGGGGTGTTGCGTGAGATCAAGAGGGATGGGAAGGGAAGACTGTGATATAGCATTTGATTTTGCCGCTCGGAGACTCATGCCGTTGACCGTCGGATGTACATGGCTCGTGAAGTGCCGAGCGGAACAAGCGAATGACCCGCACCATAGCAACTCTGCATACCCGTGTTAGATAGGAGTCAACACCTGTCGAGCCGCTCACACAGTCTCCCCACAGACCAAGTAAGCGTATTCACAACTCTGGCCATGCAACATCGCGTCCGAATGGCAGGAGGGACTGGGATCAGACCTGGAAGATCCCAGGATGACGTAACATGTACCCCACGTTTTCTTCCCTTTTCCCTGACCGGAAGATCTGGCCCCTCGTTTCACCTACAGCACTGAAAGCCTGATCTAATCGTGGGAGGAACTGTATGCCGCTCTGCTTTCCAGCTCCGACTTTTCTTTTCAATCCTTCGCTTAGGGGATGGTCTACACGGGTTGGATCGCACACTAAATCCAGAGTATCCCAGAGACATGCAGTTCTAGGCTCAGTATTCCCCCGTGGTCTCATTCCAGCATACCTGTATTGGGTTTACCGAGCGGTTAATCCGGGAAGAAACGTAGCACACACCTCATGCACTGCATTACAGTACAACCCGCAGATCGATGGCCGCACTCGCATCGTACCGTACCAGTATGAAAACAGGGGTCAGCGATATAACCTCAACCGACGAACCAGATGAAACGTCATCTCCCGTCGAAACTGTGGTGGGAATAGGGTATATGTGCGATGCTAGTGCTCGTAGTATCCCAGTGTGAAACATACACTTTGTCTGGACAATGGGGATAGTAGTAGAACGTTTCAAATGAACTAAATAAAGAATGAGGGGGTTTCCCACTGGGTATGACGTCTACTTGGATGTTGGGTTGGCATAGAGGGAGAGGGAGGTATGCGGGGAAAGTTGAGGGTGCTTCGATTGTCTTCTTGTGTTCCACCGTCGATCGGGGGATCCATCTGAGAAAAGAGAGCAGAGAAGGGGGCGAGGGGCGGGGGTCCTATGATATCGAAGGGACGACCTCCGATTCTTTTTCGAGGTCTTCAACAATCCTGTGGGGGACATCAGAAAAGGTATAAGAACCCCCCCCCCCCCCTTCGCTCGACTCCAACCATCCCACTTCCGATCATTCAAAACGAGAACAACAACTCACCCACTCAATTACCCATCAATACCAAAAAGGCGTCTTTACCACAACAGACCAAATACCCCCCGACATCAAAAATCAACCAACAACGATGTTCTCAATCACCAAGACTGCTCTTTTCGCAACTGTCGCCGCGACCTTTGTCGCTGCCGCTCCTTCCTTTGAGAAGCGAGCCGATAGCTCCGGTACCGCTACTTTCTTCGATGCCGGTCTCGGAGCTTGTGGATGGACCAACTCCAACAGTGACTAGTGAGTAAAGCCTATCGTCCGAGTTAGTAGGTATGTGGGAGACCTCTGAGCCAACAATCACTTCAGTATTGTCGCCGTCAACTCGAACCAGTACGACGGGTCCAAGTGCGGTAACAAGATCTGGTTGTGGAACCCTTCTACCCAGAAGATGGCGTTCCCCACCGTCGCCGACGAGTGTGAGTATTGCTCGCCCATCCAATCGTCTGAAGCAGTCGAGCTGACCAGTCCCTTCCTTCAACAGGCCCCTCATGTAGCCACGGTGACCTCGACTTGTCCACCGGTCTCTTCGAGTTCCTTTCCGATGGTAACATGGACGAAGGTGGGTAATTGCGTTGTTGACTGCCGAACCCTCTGCGAACCTCGCTGAATATGTCTCTCATCCACAGGTGTCTTCCAGATGAAGTGGGGTTACATGTAAAAACACTCTTCGCCAAGCCTCTCCCCCTTCCCTCCTCTCCCATTTAACGAAAACTTCATCACGACCTCTCTTTATTTCCTCACGACTTCACGGACTTTATCGCATTTGATGACTCTTCCATTTCTTTGTCACGCATTGCAATCCGCCCTTCTAGCATCGCATGTTTTGATCAGCATGCTCATTTGTCTCCATCCACTCCAATTCCGCTTTTGGTTCTCTTGCATACGACACCCTGGCGGTGCTTCGTGATCATTGCATCATTGACACTCGTTTCAAGGTTGATTAGATTGTGTAGGAGGAAGGACAGGAGAGTGTAGAGAAGTAGGTGAATGCAACGTCGTTCATCAGATACTGTTAACAAATCCGCCCAATGATCAACTACACCCACCAATATCTACTTACCACCCAGTTTGCTTTACGAGGACGAGACCGAGACGGTAAGTTGCTGATCCCTCGCCTTGCCTATGGATTCACAGCCATCATGCACCGAATTCCTGCTCTGTGCAAGTACCATCGGCTACTCACCGGCCGATCAGAGAACAGCGGCTATTGAAAGGCGTCAATCGACAGACAGACAGGCGCTCTACTCGCACGGCCTCCTATCTCCACAGGCCAAACTTAACGCCCGAAACCATGGCATGGGTCCAGACTATCACCGCATACATACATAATGATGGATGATCCCCCTCGTTCCTACGGCTTAAGGCCTCCCGTATTTCCTTCCCATCATTTGAGCCTCTTTCACATAGACCGGGACCTGGGATTTAGGTCGAGGGCGCTTTCGGCCCTACATGCGGTGATCGCACTACCGCAGATATGCAGTGGAAGCATACGTTTTTCAGGTTTAGGTCTCATTACTTTACAACATTACAAAAGGGGTCTCTGAGATCGTAATGGCTCGTTAATGAAGAGCCAGGCCTTATAGTAATTATTGAATCGCCCACCCCAAAAATCTCGCCCTGTGTATTTCGAATTACTCCGAGCTACGTACGAAAGCGGGTACATGACAAGTAGGCACGCCTATTTTAGCCGATGGTATTCTGCGAGCGCGATCTTGCAATCCTGAATAATAATGGGACATCCGGGTCTGGACTCTTTCGCAATTTCCCGTTATATCTGGAACCGGGTCAGTACCCCATTTTTATATCGTATCCCTGGCCATTCTGCTTCACTTGAGGGAAAAAAAAAGCAAATCCGAGTTCCTTTTACCTTATTCAGCGCTGGATGCAGTCTCTACTCTTTCCCCTGCGACATTGAGCGCTTTACATCAAGCCGACGGGGGATCAGACGGACGGCCCGGAATGCATATGCGAATGGGATGATTGAATGCTCCGATTCCAGGATGTGTCTGACTACGACCCTAGAAATCCAATTTGGGGGTTACTGATGTCAGTGGTGTCTACGCCTTGTCGATGCATGCACATGCACCGAACGATCCCGTTCCCTATCGGACCCTTCGTATACGGCAAGGCGCTCAGCCAAGGAGCGTGGTCGAGATGGTCTCGCAGTAATAGGTGATGCTGCCCTCGTGCTTGACGATCAGGCATCAAGCAGTCAGGAGCGGAGGTTTTCAAACTGGGGTGCTAGTGCTTCCATCGGCCGTTATACTGTACGCCTTCCCGATTCCCGGTTCAAGGGGGAAACCACAGCGGCGTGATCATGAATCCTCTTAATCTCTTTGATCCGTCGGCGCTGGCTCCGTCCGATTCACAGTGTCCAGCATATCGAGAGACCTGGCAGACCCTTGAAAATCTTCGAGACAAGTTTATAGGGTCGTTACCATATCGCTATACAGGGACTTTGCTCCACCACTTTCCACATCTGGTCAAATGCTCAAGGGTCAGACCACCATGACGGGGAGAGAAATGAGGGTGTTCGAGGATTTCCTCTGCTCTGGGAAGGTGTCAATGGAGCAGGAGATGGATCAAACCATGATACTCCACCTTGGAGCTGATAGCTCGTCATTGAAGATCATCCCTTCGACCCTCTGTCTCCCTTAATGAGAGTCGAGACCGGAGTCGCTCATGCATTGGATCAATCAGTCGATCCGTGATTGCAGGACTGGACAAGAGGCGCAATATTCGTTAACCGTACCCATGCGGGGAAGCAAATAAAACCTTTTTGGGGTCGTCTGTTATATGAGGTAACCCAAGTAATGTTCTGGTCTCTGGCTATCGTCCACTTGGCTCAAAGCCTCGAGTCTCTGACCCGATACCCATCTTTGTCGATAATACAGCCGAAACCGAAGAGGACAATAGGAATGGGAAGATTTTCCAGTCACATCGGTACCAGTTTTCGTTTTCGTCCCCTGCCTCTGCCGCTCCACCTGGACGTTGTACGATCGACGGACGATGCGGGCGGTTCGTCGGGATTGATGGATGAGGAAGTTGGGGTTGGGCCTCAAAATTGGGACCCATCTGCAGAGCATGTGGGTTGTGGGTTACGGGTCGTGCCAGTTGGTTGGGGCCTTTGATGTGGATCATGGAAAAGGTATAAAATAGATCCATGTTCTACAGTCGAAAAGAGACTCCCTTCTTCATCCAAAAAGACCAACACTCACTCAATCAACCACATCACAACCCGATTTTTCGTAAGAAACCCAACTCACCCACCACCACCACCCACCCCAACAACAACAAAAATGTTCGCCAAACTCTTCATCGCTCTTTTCGCGGCTACCGCCGTCATCGCTGCCCCTGCTGAGGAGCTTGAGAAGCGAAAGACCCACACCGGACAGTGAGTGGCACTTTCCACCCCGCGTGTCGTTTCTTCTGGTTCTTTCACTCACCTCTTTCTTCTTATGCAGGGCTACTTACTTCGAGGTCGGTCTCGGTGCTTGTGGCTGGAACAACGTCGACTCTGACTACATCGTCGCTGTCAACTCCGCCCAATATGGCCTCAACGGCGTGAGTATTTCGCCAATTCACCCCATCTGCTTCCAATCTCCCATGTTCTCGCTCGTTTCTTTTGCGTCACCGAGCCTTGCTGACGAGCAGCGAAATTCCAGTATGGTGGTAATTGCGGACAGTCATTAATTATAACCAACACCGACGTGAGTTTACAGAAGTCCGGACCTTGAAAGAGGCGAGGACGGGCGAAGAAAGCGTGAAAAATGATCAGGAGCTGACAGAGGACCTTGTTTTTTCTCTTCAACAGAACGGCAAATCCGTAACCGCTTCCGTCGCCGATGAATGTCCTACATGCTCTTGGGGATCCCTCGACCTCTCTCCCAGCCTTTTCGCTGCTCTCACCGACGGAAACATGGACCTCGGTGTCTTCCCCATCTCATGGCACTACAAGAAGAGGAACTAAGCGCCTCGCGTCAAATGTGCCACACTCGTCCGAACTCTCAAATCCTTCCTTCTCTTCCTCTGAGACGGGGCTATATACGACCTATCCTTTGCTCTTACTGCCTATCTATTCGATCCAACTCCTTGACGAACGACATCACGAACATCGCAATTCCTGCTAGAAAACATCAGAAAAAAAGTCAACACACCAACCAACTGTCACTCGTTATATTCCGGGCTTTTTGCTGTTTCCTTCGTTTATCATCCAACCGCGATCTTGCATCCGGGGCGACGTCCGTCTGTGCTCTTTCTCTACACTCGATCTTCTCGCCTAGTGCGGAAGGGTGGGTTGGGAGAGATCCAGCGAGACGTAATATATATAACACATTTGTATAATCTAGCGAAGTACCGCAACATATCATCCAATCATTAGTACCTTGTAGTGTTCGTTCAAAAAGAGTCGTACAGACTCGAAACCCATGCATTCGTGCGAAACAGCTCCCAGTGCAACGTGAGCGAGGAGTCTAGCGAGATAATACAGTATGATGAGCTTCGGACGAGTGCTGACTTGCGCTCCCATCGGGACTGAGTGGTCGGATTGTTACGGTCCGTCGCGGAAAGTGGACCTCCACTTCTGCTTCTGGCCGCGCGGACTGTTATTGTTTTCATTTCATTTACCACGACGCACTTGACCATACATTCTTGCATTTCTGCTCAACAACTTCAACCTGAATCATCCACAGGGGCATGACAACATGATAGGTTTCTCTACATTCGTGCGTCCCTCCTTTTCTCTCATGCATCCGGGCTCACCCTATGACCCCCAGATCCTGCGTAACTACTACGCTGCAATAGGATGGAACGAAGATAATCTGTACAGCTCAATCACAAGATCATCAAGCGGTGAGTGGTGATTGTACTCTGCCCTGCGTCTGGGCCCATCAGCTGAATGACGTGTATGCGTGTAGCTTTATTGTATGCATTGCCCTTCGCGTCTCATACGCTTGCTAATCAGCTGACCGTGACACCCGCAGAGACTTTCAAATACCCCAATCACTCATCCTCCAGTTGGCCAACTCTCCTACACCCATCTTCTTCACTTCCTACGCGCTCGATGCGCTGCCTCAATTGAATGGATCGATCTCCTACATCACCACATCGGAAGCTCTAGAAGAGGTACGTGTGGTCCAGGTGGACAACCAGACGCTTCTTGGGGGGGGGGGGGCTGTTGGCGTTAAGAGCGTTGACCATTTGAGTAGTGCGTGCTAACTCCTGTGCGCGTGACAGATTGGACCGTCCCGAACGATCGCTTTCCGCGATGTAGTCGAGCGATTCCGAGTGTTCCCTCCACCGAAGACACCAGTGGGCAAAGACGAAGTCTGGCTAGGAGGGAGACGGGTGGAGGGAAGAGGTGAGTCTCGTCGCCTTGGATATCACACCACCAGTGATACTAATCAAGCTGTTGTTCCGCTCAGACTACCTGTTATACTCCCGACTTCATCTCCCATCCCTCCATCTATCCGGCCTGGCCACGACTCGTCTCACCCCCACACTACAAGCCCACCTCGCATTCTTGTCTCAACCCGCTCCTCCTTCCCCCACACGTCCCACTTCGCCCCACACACCCCCATCCCATTCCCGTCAGCCTTCCGAGCCGTCCACACCGACCCCTTCCCCTCCTACTCCCGGCAACATCCTCCTCTCGCTCCAACATGACACCGGACGCTATTCCGGTGAATACACTTATTCTGCTCAAGATGGGATGTTCGGTCTAAGAGGGTTGTTCAACTTTGGTTGGCAGAGCGGTGAAGAGCTGAGAAGAGCTGCTGCGGTAGCAGAGGGGAAAGAATGGGATGCGAAAGAGGGAAAGAGGATAGATGAAGAGGAGATGATGGAGGGTGGATTGCGAGGGAGATTTTCAGCTGGTGGGGAAGTATATTTTTCAGCTAAACAACGAAGTTTCGGTAGTGAGTGCGGGAGTGCGATGATACCACTTGATCTCGCGATCTGACTATCGCGATCTGCTCTCCAGTATCAACTGGTCTGCGCTTCACTACCATCCCACCTACTCTCCCCCTTTTATCCACATCCCCACCTCCTTCTCCACCCACCACCTTGACACTGCTTTACAACCCCTTGATCGGCTTTCTCTCCTCCGCCTATTCCGCCCAAGTCTCGCCGACGGTAGCCTTGTCAACTCGATTCGGAGTCAATGTGTACTCTTACGAATCGGATCTGAGTGTGGGAGGAGAATGGTGGATAGGTCGTCGACGTGGAAAGAGGGATACCAGTGAAGAAGCCTCTCCGACGCCGGCTTGCTCTCCACGCGAGGAAGATAGCGAGATGGAAGATAGACGGAAAGAGATGGAAGAGCGAAGAAGGGTTCTGAGCGGGACCAGTCTGAGAGAAGATAGTCAGGCAGAACGAGAATTGGATTCCCCTATTCCTTTAGTCACGACTTCGGAACCTATCTCATCAAGAGAGGCGAAGATGTCATCACATTCCTCGAGCGGAATGGAGGAGGACAGGGACGGGGTATTGAAAGCAAGATTGACAGGCAATTGGGTAAGCTTATTGATCTGCCATCCGGAATCGGTGGCGTCGAGGTTGTGAACAAAGCTGATGATAGTCATTGGTCGACTAGTCTATTGCGTTACTATACGAAGCGAGGATACGAAAATGTCTGGTTTCAGTAGGAGTCATATCCGATCTAGCTAGTCGACAAAGACCTATACGGAGTGTGGGCTTGGAGGTGCAGTATTTTTCATAAAGATTTGCTTCAGGAGAGCTGGAACTTTGTGGCAGAGTCATCAGGGGCCTTCATACAAAGCATACGTCTTTACAACTTACATCTGTCTCGCTACAAACAGCGTTATACAAGTCACTGTGATCAGTATCGTATACAATGACTCGCATGAAGCATGAACAGCGGGGGAGTGATGAACGTCCTTTTCGTGCTCCTCAATACAACACTCCTCAATGAACTAAAAACGTTCAAATCTGTTCCTTGAAAATACTTACAACCTCCCGCATCACACTTCACCTTCATGCCCTACTCATCATTCAATCCGACATAACTCGCATCGGTTCTCCTCAGCCCACCACTCCACCTGCCCGTCCCCTCGTCCCCGTCTTTATCATTTCTGCCATATATGGACTTCGTCTCAGTTCCATCCATACCATCCAACACCCCAAAAGATACACGTCTATTCCCGCTTGTTAATCTTCCATCGCTGGGAGAATGCGACTGCCCATACCTGTACCCATAAGGAAAAGAGTATGTTGGCGGCGTACAAGAACGGGATGGTCGAAGTTGCGGTTGAGGTCCGTACCAGATACTTGCGATTTCGCTATTCCACCAATCCCTCTCGAGTCGTTCCAAAGCGACCAGATCGATCTCTGGACGAGAATGTGTCTGTATCTTCTGAAGTCGAGGGATGGTATGAGGAGTCATGGTCAATCCTGGTGAACTGCCATGTGTCGATCTTGCACGATGTTGGCTTTTGCCATTGGCCATCGAAGAAGCTGACCTAGACCTCGTACTCGCTCCCGACGTCGGACGATGATTGCCCACAGTCGTCTGTTCATCGTTGGTGCTGGGACCTGATAGGGCTTGAGCACGATCTCGAAACTGTATGAGCGCATCAACATATATCGGAGACGGGTTAAGCGAGATGATGTACTGCTCGAGGACGGACGTGATCATAGTGTACAGACGCTCAAGTTGTTCAGAAGATGTGGGCGGCGTTGAGCTCTGCACACGAGCGAGAGAGAGAGGATGGGTGTGAGGTGGCGAAGGTGTGATGGATCGTCTTTGAGGACTTTGTGTTGGGGGAGAATGAGAGCGACTGTCATCTCTGTCGTGTGAGTTCTTGAGAGGCGCCATATAGGGGCGAGTATATCGATTGTGAGTAAGTCAAGCGATTGCTCAATGTAAGGGGTAAACGATGGAGATAAAAAAACGAAAACCAAGAACCACTTGAAGTCAAGCAACTTATGCGACCAACATCACCTCTTGGCTGTCTTTGTCCTATCGTTTGGTCCTTTCGGATGGGACCTCTTGTTCGACTCAATGTGCCTTCCCGAGCTCTGTCAAACTTCGAAATGTGAGCCGCCTGGTTTCGAGAAGCTGTACTTGCACTATCGTCGCGGTCGAGACTCTTGGAGTCGATTAGAAGAATCATCGATGAGTAAGCGATCGTCACTGATGAGGGGCAAACAGGTTGAGCTGGAGCGCGATCCACCCTTGCAGGGAGGACGATGAAGGGAAGACTATCTTCAATCGCTCCAGGAAACCGTTCAAAAGTAACACCGTGAGGTAGACTCGTTTCAACGAAGATGACTTCCTTTCACCGTCGTCACGTTTGAGGGGAAACGCAGGTTACGGGACCACAGGTGGAGCGCGATTGCCGGGAAGTTGACCCTCGCTGCATACACAATGGTGGTGAAGCCGTCAGGGAATATCGAAGACTCTCTTTCGCTCTCGATTAACAGCGATGCGTCTTCCCGTTGCCAGACCATCGACGAGACGCAATGCAATGCAGCTTTTTTGATTATAGAGTAGTGCAAGATATATGAACAGGCATTTGTCCCTGTGATGACTCGACTCCAAGACCTATTCGAGGCGACTGGTCCGCTTTTGGCCCATCCTCACTCACGCCTCGACTCCACACCGCTCAGACCAACTTGACACCTTCCCTCTTCTCAATATCCCCTATCGTCCTCTCACTACACTCCCATAACTCCTTCATCAGACCCCCGCATCTCTCGTTGATGACGTCCTCATCCTGAGAAGCGTGCTTGTCGAGACAGTATCGATATGTGGATATCTGAGGAGCGCAAGTGGTTTTCAATTCGGCAAGGTGGGGAACGCTGTAGCGATGAAGAGAGTATAGACGAGATCAACGATCGTGTCCATCACCGAGCAGGACAGATTGGATAGAAGACGAGATTGGAGGGAATGAATTTTTCTTTGCGTCAGTCCGATATCAGACTATCATCACTACACAGTTCACCCACCTAGCATCAGCACACGCGGCCAGCGCACGTCCCTCGGGTCGACAGATGGTGTTCCAGTCTCCAGCCTGGTTCTTCATCACGCACTGTGTGTGTGATGAGGCAACGACGATCAGTCAAGCTCATTCTGGAATGATCAAGACATCGGAGCTCACATACGTCCTGATATTTTGCCATTTGCTCAGCGCATTCTGCGGAGGTGGTAATTACAGGCAGTAAGCACTGTGTTTTGACGATTTGGTGCCGATCATCATGCATTCCATTGACCACTCACTCGATGCGACAAGGTTATACGATAGATCCATGATGAGGACGCTGAGACCGATGCTTTGGCAATACCGATATATGCATACATACCAGACACTAACCGTCTATCGTCTCAATAGATGCGAAATCTCAAAAACAACGAGGAAAGATCTGACGACGGGATCAAATCCAAAACGAGGCGACTGACTTGTCTCGGCTAGAGTCAACAACAACTTTCACTCAACATCTCTCATCTCATCCTACGACACCACTTACCTCACTCTTAATCATACCACTCTCTGACCTCCATATCCTAGACGAGCTCAACTATGGAGTCACAATCACGCCCTAGGCTTCCGCCTGCTGTGGGCACACCGAAGATGTCATCAAGACCACGTACCCTCCTCCCAGCGAAGACCCCCACCGGTCTCAAATCCCCACCATTGACCACATCCCTCAACTCCAACACACCCCATGAACCATCTTCTCTCTCTTCGATGCTAGCACCCAAGGAAGGCTCGGTCAAACTCAAGATCAAGAGCGCGACTACCCCTGAAGCGAAATCGAGAGTCCTCGTCAAGCCTCTCGGAGCTAGAAGTCCAGCGCCGCCCGTTCCACCTCTCCCAACGACCACACCCTCGTCCAAATACATCGCTCGTGCTCCTTTCACCCCAGGTCTGAATATCAGCGGTCTATCTGATGAATGGATGAGTGCACCTGTGGAGGTTCTTGAGACTGATCTCGGCTCTGCATTTGAGGAGTACGATCATGAGTTGGGTCAAACAGAAGCCGTGCTCGTCTCCGTTCGGTGAGCTGTCAGGAACACGGCGCCACCGGTCGATAGCTGACCTACGTGATAGTGTGAGACCTCCCAATGCGACAGAGCTTCGCTCTGACTCGGCTTGCATCTGGACTATGCCAGAACACGATCAACACGTCATCAAACTTGCCAAAGGTACTGAAGGAACTAGGGAAGACAAGGACTGGATTTTTGGTGAGTTCGAGCGCACTCAGTCTCTCGAAATAGCGCTGACCCAAACGATCGTATCTTGTAGATCGCATCCTTCCCCCACACTCAGACAATGGTGGAGTGTACGGGACTTCGGCCAGGAGGCATGTTCGATGTGAGTGTGCACCCTTAGAAACAACACGCGATTGGCTGACACTCCACTACGCACAGCCGCCATGGAAGGATACAATGCCGTCATCTTCGCCTACGGTCAGACCGCTTCTGGTAAAACACACACCCTCACTGGATCGTCCTCCGAGCCCGGTATCATCCCCTTATCCATCTCCGATGTGTTCGCCCAAATTCGATCCACCCCTGATCGGGAATATCTCCTCCGTGCGTCCTACTTGGAGTTGTACAATGAAGCCATCATCGATCTCCTGTCAGGAGCAGAGCTTCAGTTGAGCGAGACGAAGAAAGGAGTGGTCATCAACGGCTTGACGGAAATGGCAGTCAGGACGGAAGAGGAGGTCCGGAAAGTGTTGAGGTCTGGTGAGGAGCGAAGGAAAGTCGGTGCGACAGATTGGAACTCGAGAAGTTCCAGAAGTCATTGTGTGTTTAGAGTGGTCAGTGTGAACCTATTGGCCGATGGTACGTCAAGCCTGACCTGCCCTCCCCACTGCAGACAATCGAGTCCAGATCACGTAATACGGTGGTCGATGAAGGACTTGTTGGAGCAAGAACGCCAGGGGGCAGACTCAAGGCAGCCGGCGACAAGACTACACGAATCAGCACTCTCTCAATTATTGGTGAGTTGGACATATCAGCCCTCACTCACTCACGCTAATCTCCATATTACAGATTTGGCGGGATCTGAGAAACACACCTCGTCGAAGGAGAGAAACGCCGAAGGAAAGCACATCAACCAGTCGTGAGTGCTTTCACCAGCTTGATTTGATTTGCGCTAATCCTCTGCCATGCTCACAGCCTCTTAACACTGAAGCTAGTCATTTCGAAGTTGGCAGACCTCGCATCCAAGCGCAACGTCACCCACGTCCCATACCGAGACAGCAAGCTGTAAGTTCTTCGACAGGCCGGTGCACATCGTTCTGATTTGTAATCTTAGTACTCGACTTCTGCAAAACTCTCTTTCTGGTGACGCTCTGATCTCTGTCATCTGTACTGTCTCGCCATCATCTCTCAACCTTGCCGAATCAATCTCTACCCTTGCCTTCGCGCAAGGGCTGAAACGTGTTGTGCTCAAAGCTCAGAAGAAGGAGGTCGTTGATCCTCATGCCCTGATCCAGCAATACCAGACTGAGATCGCCGAGCTGAAGGCGCAATTGAGGGAGAAAGAGAATGGAGGGGAGACAATTGGGTCTAGCAAGGGAGAGGTCAGTGATGAATATTTGGTAGCTTTTGAGACACATGCTGATAGGTCTTTGGTGAATCAGAGGGAAAAGAACGACGCCATGGAGAAACGACTGAATGAGCTTAGAAGTATGATTTTGACTTCAGTCAACGTTGTCACACCAGATCCGAACAATCACTCAACGGTGCGTCAATCTGTTACTCGTATCATGCTGTGAAACTCGACTCACAAGCTTGTTCTTCAGGTGGTTCCCCCAAGTCCTGCCAAGATGAAGTATCCCAAGTTAGACTTCGACCGATCCGCAGCGGAATTGCAAGAGGCACTCCATGCCGAGCAGCTCGAACGTGCGGAGCTGGAAGACGAGGTGGCGCGACTCCGTGCTGAGCTGGCCACTCGACCATTAGAACCGAACGCTCAGCTGGTCCAGCTGCAAAATGAAGTCAGCGAATTGAGGCTGATAGCAGGCGAGTTGGCCCGTTTGCCATTTTCGTACTTCATGCTGACCTACAACCGTTGTAGATGACTATGAGCGACATCTTCGTGAACCGTCGCGGAAGGTTCGTGAAGACGTGGAGAAGGAATATATAGGAAAAATCAGAGCGCTTGAAAATCAGCTGGATAGCAAGAAGATCTGGGCGAATAGATTGGACGAGAACATCAGACACGTCTCTGCCGAAAATAAGACGTTGCAACTGGTGGGTACAAGGACGCAATCGCAGTACCTCGATGCTGATCCTGTAGGGCGATTCAGCGGTGCACCGAGGCGGAAGCCAAGGTCTCTCAAATCATCGAGTGGATCAACGCAGCACTCTCCCCAGGTGATCCCCTGCCTGAGACGACCGAAACGTACACTCCGATCCGACATCAACCCTTGCCTTCTCTCGTCGTTTCAGACAACGATTTCTCCCCTTCTCTCGTCGTTTCAGACAACGATTTCTCCCCTTCTCTCACGGCAAACACCAGATCCACACTCACACTTTCCGCCTCGAAGATGCGAGCGACGTTCAGTCAGATGGATCTCGCGAATTTCAATAGCAAATTTGGGTCATTGACCGTTGGCGGGAGGGGTAAAGGAGGCTTTACTGGTGGCAAGATGCTGAGGGAGGAAAGCGGATTTGATCTCGCTGAAGTTGCAGATGATGACGATGATGATGAGATGTTCTAACATGGAAGGAACTGGATGACGATAATGATATGATTCTTGGACAATGAGATTGCGGGAGTGACTGTATGTATGCATTCTCAGCTACAAAATGCAGTACCTATCTTTGATGACCTTGATTGCGTTCTTCGAAGCCTCTTCATCATAGGTCCATGCCATGCCATGCATATGCATATATATATATATATATATTGGACAAACTACTTTCTCACGAGCGCAGTTGATCTGACATGACGCCGAAGTGTAACTACCGATGACATGATCAGTGCAACTGAGCTTTGGGCACCGTCTTTTGATGTTTCAGCGTAGAACACAATCCAACTTATTGTTCGCAACCATCTCGAGCGACTTGTTCTTCTTCTCATCATCGCCACCATCAAACACGATCGCCTGCGCAACGCAACGCAACGCAAGACAAGACACTCTGCTACCTGGTCACAGCACACTACTCGGATCGACCACCATCATTGTCGTCGAATCACAACTTCGACCAAACACTCATCCAATATTCCTTATTGTCCTCCTACCTTTGCACAGATCTCATACAAGATGGACGACGAGATGGACGGATGGTCATCCGGCTCTTCCTACTATTCGTATTACGACAAGACGCCCGTGAGGAAGCCTCCGATCACAGATTATGATATTCGATTCGTCGAAGGTAGTGGATCCAGTATGGGCAAATGCATGTGAGTAATAGTAAAACATATATCGTCAAAGCTGTCCCCGACTATGACTCAATTCGATCTGTACCGAAACTAAATCCGAACCCAACGCTGACACAACGAGCCCCTTAGTGACCTTGCGTTCATCCTCGATTGCACAGGATCGATGCAGAAATACATCAATTCGGTCCGAGATCACATCTCCGCTATCTGCGATGCGATCAGAGGAGAAGAGGGTCTGAACGGTCCAGACGATGTCAGAGTGGCCGTGAGTCAGCCGTCTCGATCTTCATCGTTATCCATGTGAAGACGAGCTCGATGTAGCTGAAAGTTGTTCATCTCGTATACAGATTGTCAATTACCGAGATCATCCGCCTCAAGATAGTACATATGTTACCAAGTCTCACCCTTTCACCTCTAACATCCCCGAAGTGCAAACATACCTCAAAGGTCTCACAGGTGGGCCACGCTTGACACCTCTTGGTGCTTCTGAAGCTGATACTCGTCTTCTTACAGCTTCAGGAGGAGGTGATGGACCGGAAGCTGTTACAGCTGGTATGGCGGCGACCTTGACTGAATTGGAATGGAGGAGAGAAGCGGCGAAGATGGTGGTGCTTGTGGCTGATGCGCCTCCACATGGTGAGCTACTGCTGTCGCAGCTCTGCGCCGATACCTAGCTTACCCGTCTGCTCCACAGGAATCGGCGAGAGCGGTGATCGTAAGTGAACATCAGCTGCTGCAAAGTTAAGAGCTTAAGCTGACTTCATCTTCCTTTGCAGAAATCAAAGGCGGCGACCCTGATGGTAAGCTCTTGTCTGACTGTAGACAGCATGGCTGATCTGATCTGGAATCAAAAAGGTCACGATCCTTTGGTGATAGCACGTATGATGGCTCAGAATGGAATCACCTTTGTGAGCTTTTGTTGAGAATCGGACATCAGTGCAGAAGCAAGCTGACGCCTACTTTGCAGTTCATGGTCGCGTGCGAAGACACATTATCAGGCTACAGTGTAGGTCACCATTTCTGAATCTCGCATGATGTGTGCCTCCTCGCTGACAAACACACAGCATGCCGTCGACTTCTTCACTGCCATCTGCAACATGACATCCGGAGTCATGCTACCGCTTACAACGGCCGACCTGCTAGCGATGACCATCGTGGGCAGTGTGCTGGAGAATATGGACATGGAAAGACTGATTGGAGGTGATTACAGACGCCGGCCATGATGTTACAATAGCTGACATGCGTACAGAGATTGGTGTCGAGGTGGCCCAACGCATCAGACAAAAAGGAGAAAGTATAGAGAGCGTCGAAGAAGTGGCACAGTGAGCTGCCTCATCCACGTCGCTTGTGACATGCACTGACAGCCTTGTCAGGGAATTGCACGAACGACTTCTCCTCCGTAACGAGCAGACCAAGCAGGTCCATCTGCCCGAGGTGTATGTCCCGCATGACAACGCAAAGAAGAACGTCTCAACCTGGATGAATGCGGCCTGCATTGGCGATGCAGTGCCCAATATACTCCCTGTGCGCGACAACTGGGCTGACCCCTTCGCTATTACTGATATCTAGTTTCATAGGTCCCCGGTAAACGTTTGACCGATAAATTCAGAAGGCAAAACCACGTCGCTGGCTTCACATATACACCGGGCGGCCGCCTTCCACCTCGGCGCGCTTCAGCTGCCGTTGCTGTTCCACCCACTCCGTCCTCTCCCACCATTCAGTCCCCGCCCACAATGGCGACATCGCCGTCTAGACGTGTGGTCAGCGATTTCAAGCCTTTTGGTGCCACCTCTCCTCCGGGTAAACTGTCAGTTTTCGGCGCCCCGATGTTACCGACCGGACCGGGTGGTGGCATGTTTGGCAATCTGGGAAGAACGCCAGCTATGAACGGCGGTATGAGGGGCAGCAACGAGGACGATGATGACGATGAGGATGACGATGATGCTGGAGCGAAACTCAGAAAAGAGGTAATCTCGCTCGATCAGGTACGTACAACGTTTCCACTTCCGAGCAAAAGTCCACTGACGAGACTCGATTTAGGCACGAAGGATTGCTACTCAAGCGGTCTTCAGAGCAGGACGATTCTGAGATAGTGCTAGGACAAGGGCATGAAAATCAATTGTGACAAGACGACAATGAGACGAGAAGAGAGACGACATACGACCACCCTTCATTTCACGCTGCGCGTTCACACGGGTACTCCTTCTCAAGCAACTCAGTTCCGTCATCCGGGTTTCGATCAACATTGCACATCTCGATCTGTGACAGGCTTTGGTAGATAGTACAGTTCTTTCCCTTTCCCCTGAGGGGGAGGGTGTGCTCATCTTGTAGATACCGCAAAAATGACTTGTGACTTGAAGTCGATGCATTACGATCCCTTGCAGAATGCTTTTTACCTGAGCGGGTCGATGTGTCGATGGGTTATATACAATCAATGCATTGAACATGGGTGATAACACTCTTTGTGATATTGAACACTGTTTGTGGAGTAACGGTACGATCTACTTTCTCGCATAAGTGACCTGTGTCGCGGAAAAATCGGAGTGAGCATCAACTTGTCAGGAAATGAAGTGAGACCAGCACTCACCTTCATCTTTGTCTCTCCGTCAATCTTGAAGTTGTGTAAAGCATCCTTTGCGATAGTAGCAGCAGCTTCATCTGCGAATTCGACGAATGCGATATCTTTTTTGGTCGTAACGAGACGGATCTCCACCAGTCCAGGGTGACTACGATGATATAGATAACCCGGTCAGCCTTGATTCCACCAATGACTGGAAAGGGCAAGCAGAATCAATGGGGGCGGTGATGGGGAGGGGTTGGGGGAGGAAGGGGAACGATGAAAAGTTCACGTACACTTCGAAGACTTCCCGTAAGTCTTCCTGCGTTGTTCCCTCTGGCAGGTTCTGTATGAACAGGATTGAATTTGGGGGAAGATATTCGTCTGGCATCTGTAATCTTTGCTTTTTCGAAGGTGCAGCTCCCGTTTCCGCTACAAAAGGGCGAAACGGCACGACATCAGCAGATGTCTTGATACGGAGGTGATATAGGGACAGGGACTAGATGTGGCTCACCGGCCTTGAGCTTGGCTTGTGCTTTTTGTCGTAGAGGATTATTACGTCGTTTTCTCTCTGCGAGAGTCATTCGAACCTTTGTCAGCTCACAGTGTGGTGCAATTGAAAGTCAAAGGTGGGGGCACAGACGGAACCGGACCGTACTCACTCTTATCTTCTAATCTCTGCACTTTGTGTTCTTCAAACTTCTCCTCGCCCTCCAACTTCTTCACAATCACATCTGATCTGCCTCTCGCGAACGATACTTGCTGTGATCCGACCGCTTGTCAGTATATCCCACAACATACTTGGTGAGAGGAAGAGGCAGAGCGATGGAAGGTAACGCAAGGCAAGCAGGATGAACAGGAGGGGAATGTAAAGAAGGAGAGAGGGATATCGAAGACCTACAATAGCCTTTCCATATAAAGGGAATTCCGCAACGTCCTTCAAGGCCGTGTTCGCGCTCTCGACATCTGGAAAGGAGACAAACGCCTGTCCTCTCATTCTGACATTACGATGAGCTACAATGGGTAAGAGCGGTCGGTAGGGTTTGAAGAGGTTGGCGAGGGTTTCTTTGATGACTGGGAATGGCGAGTGAGGAAGTCAGCGTTGCGTCGCATCGCGACGATGCTCTGTTGTTGGAGATGATGTGGTACGAACAGCTCTCTCCTATAGCAAGGTAGGGCAGAAAGGAGGGGGGGGAGGCGAGGGAAGCACCGACATTCAACGTCGTTTTGGGGTGAAAATACTCACTTGGTATTCTGACTTTTTCATTCAAGTTCTGCAGATACAGCGTTTCACAAGCATTTTCCGGTACCTTCTCTCCATCCTCTCCCTCCGTCTCCCCTTTCTCAGCATCTTCTCCGTTCTGCTTGACGTCCCCTTCCTTTCCTTCTCCCCCATTCATAGGGACATCCCCATCACCGTCCTGGGGTTGAGGTGGAGGTTTGGTCTCTGATGAAGATGAGGAAGAAAGGACAGGTCCATCCTCCATGATCGTCGTGGCTGTCGCGTCGGTCTGAGGTACTATTTCGGCCATGACGGGGCGGTACCAGGGGGGTCTAGTTCGACAATGTAGCGTACGAAGTGGATGTGGTCGGGGTAGTGATGCGTGTGGACTGTATCTGCACAAATCAGTTGCGAGAGCGAGAACGAGCAAGGACGCATCGATGGAAGGGTGTGTTGAATATACCGGACGTTATTTTCCCGTATTTAATCCCAAACGAGACTCGTCGGACTGGGTGTCTGAATTTCAGATGATAGATAGGTGTGGTGTGCATGCATGCAACATGCACAACTGACTGATGAACGTACATTGGGGTCGTCATCTTGAGTACGGCGCAGTCCATGCATCGCGCCGTAAGAGTCCCAGCGCGTGGAGCTTGGGGTCCGATCATCACTTCCCTGGCCCACGGTCAACCGTCCAACCAACCTTTCGCAAGGCCCCCGTTCTCATAGCAAACAAAAACGATCATATTGAGCGCACTGTCTTGCGAATCCACACCGCTTCCCTCCGATACTGTGATGTGCTGCATGGGATGGCTCAACTCTCTCGAGACCAAGAGACCGAGTGGGATAGCCCCTGTCGTTGATCCAGCCGCTTTTAGGGATTGCTGCTGCCAGGTACAAGTAGTTCAGAAATGCAAGTCTGTTCAGTGAGTGTGGAAGAAGCTTCTGCCTTGTCAAACGTGTCGCTCGACTTACATGGAGGCGCGATACCGGTATTCAAACGACAAGAAGCCTGCACCCCGATGACGGAACCCAAGACGATCGATCCCCTACCAGCCAGTGAGTGACGACTATGTGGAGGTACACCAGTGAGGTAGGTAGTCAATGAGGGTTCTTGCAAGATCTGCTGGAGGACATGCCCACACGTGGTATAGGTCAGTCCCGTTGGACGTCCTCAGTCAGAAGCGGGGGAGGATAGGGAGATCCAGGATGGTGAGAATCAGTAGGAAAGGAAAGATAGTCACATGACAAGTAGTATGCTGACAACACGATCTCGATTGAATTGGTACTGGTCAAGAGTCGTGTCGTTGAAAAGAGAGAGAAAGAGAGGGAGATATGATCACAGAGGAGTCGCATGGTGTCTATTTCAATGTTTAAGCTTATCTAAAGATCGGATCCGAATTTGCCGAGTGAAGTGAGTCATTAGAGTCGATCAGTGGAGTCCATCATCTTCTACCTATACGATACATGCCTCTGGACGTCTCAGTGATCTGACAAGACGACCACACATATCATCCGAAACAGTAAGGTGAAGTGGACGATCATGGTCTCTGAAACACGACGTTATCCCCTGATAAAAGCGGAGGAGATCGAAGCTGCTCTACAACCCAATTCTCATCCTCTGAATCCGGACAATCTGAGACATTCAGCTTGCGTGTCCGATATGGGTGAGTGGGGGCCAGGTCGATCCCACTCGATCTAAAAGATGCGATGCTGGTGATGGTGTAACTTGGAGGAAAGCCATCGTCGAACCCTGACGTCGTTCGCAATGGATGCCCAACGAGATCGGTGGTATCGCGGAGACTGGGAGGCTGTTCGTTTCAAATTTTGTGACTTGTCATTGACCGATATGTTTCGGTAGCTGGTATGAAAGGTTTGGGTGTCCACCTTATCCGACTTGGACCCGGGATGGAATCGACCGTAAGTGATCCTAATGACCCTCCACTATCTTCCCTCGGTGACCGGTGGAAATCGTGAAAGCAGTTCTGGATCGAGACTCGGCCTTTTCTTCGTCTATGACCTCCCTTTTCGTCTTGTTCGCCACACGATTTGCACCTTGGGGAGACTCCTGATGATGCTGATAGCCACACACTCGATGTTCCAGACTATCCACTACCACCTCGCCGAATCCGAATGGTTCTACATCCTCAAAAGGTTCTGGCCACCTTTTACTCATTGACGCCACGATCCCCCACCAAGAAGGATACAAAGCGTTCGGCTCTGCCACTTGGTTCTCACGGCATGCTCCGACCTTCTCCGACACCAAAAAAGGAGAGGAGACGAAGGAGTATACTGTCGAAGAGAGGGAAGTTGAAGTTGGCGATTTTATGGGGTTCCAGAGTGGCTTGCGAGCGAGCGAGTATGCTCATGGGCTTCGGGCGGGTCCTGAGGGATTGGAATACCTTTGCGGAGGGGAAAGGACCTACTTTGATGTCTGTACTTATCCTCAGTGAGTGTGCAGGATTCGGAACTCAATTGGATCCTCAGGGTGGAGCAAGAATGATGAGGAATTCAAGGCCAGGGGCAAGAAGTTTGGCAATCATGCGCTGACCCGTCGTCGTAGGAAAGGAATCACCAACATGTTCCATGATCTCGGCTCGACAACGATCTGGGCGCCAGTGGAAGAGACACAAGTGCCCAAGGAGCTGTCCTAAGGACGTCTTCCGACTAGGTCGTTTTGCCCTAGGGTTGAAAGAAAGGGGCCGGGAGGGCCAGCTGCGTGGTTATATCGAGACTATGATGTTCTCGAATAGAGAGACACCTGCTGGCGATATATGTTTTTTTTTCCTTCCAAGAAATGCATAGATCTATCTTCAGCTCTTTGGACGTGCGTCTGATCTCCTTTCTCTCTGTTTCTTCTTCATATCAAGGTTTCTACCCCCCACCATCCCTCATGCCTCTGCTTTACAAGGACAGAGCAGCCTCGACGTCGGCCTGCAGAGAAGAGACGATCAGCATTGTATGGTAAAGTAGCCTCCACGGGTGTGTGGTGCAGTGTAGTCATCATGGTCATAAAAAGCAGTAGAGATGGAGTGTGGGTGGTGGAGAGAACACTACTCACCACCTTGGTAGTCCGAGCAGGGAACCACGTGATCTTGCCGTCTTTGACAAGGAACTTGGAGAAGTTCTACAAGGAGCGAAGGGGCGTCAGCCCTCTCTTCAGGCCTGAGCGGTCTATCTCATGCCTCATGCCAGAGGATACATCTGTCCGCACTCACCCAATCGATATCAGTGACGGGAGTCTCGGCGTTTGCCTTGAGGTATTTCCAGATGGGTTGTGTGTCGGGACCATTCACGTCGGCCTGTTCACCCCAAGAAGTATCAACGACGAGATCGAAGGAGGAGCTGGACGATCGTATTGTCCTGCCCAAGCCCGACATATTCTAGCTCCGCTCACCTTCTTGGCGATGGGGAAAGTGACACCGTAGTTGACTTGACAGAATTGGAGGACTTCGTCGTCCGTTCCAGGTTCTTGAGCCTTGAACTGTGGGAGATTTCAAGGATCATGAGCATGCGTAGTGGTAAGAGCACAAGCAAGACATATATATGAAGAAGGTCGGGTGGATTATGCGACATGAGGGGGATGGAACGGATGGGAGAGGGAGAGGGAGAATGAACGTACCTGGTTACAAGGGAAGCCAATGATGACCAGACCCTTATCACCGTACTTCTCGTGCAGGGCTTGCAAGTCCTTGTACTGGGGTGTCAGTCCTGTATTGAAAGATCAGCACCAAGCTCAAGGTGCCGTATATTCCATCGCTACACGTCAAGAGATGAGAAATGGCCAGCAGAAGAGGAGGCCACGCCATCCGGTGTGCAAGGGAAGAAAGCTTGATGCGAATACTGACCACACTTGCTGGCGACGTTGACGAGCAGGAGAGTCTTGTCTTTGTACTCTGAAAGCGGGGTGGAAGACTTGGGGAAGTCCACCTTCGATGACAGATTCGTTGGTCAGCAAGACAGCTCGGACAAGGACCGGCCCCGGCCCCGGCCCGAGGTGACAATTGGGCGAAGATCCGACCTGGCAGAGAAGGAATCGGACTCACAGTGTAAGAGTAGATGTCTGACATGATGATGAGAGACTTTTGGTCAGGGTGATATCAAGCGATGTGTTGTCTGTTTGTTGTTGTGTTCGAAGCAGAGTTGATATCCATCGTCATCAGCTTTGTCACTCGTCTCGTTCTATGACGGACAACGACCGGCCGGTGAACGGGGCGATTGGCACGTGACATGACGCAAGATCGACACGAATCAACCGTGGGAGAGTCATTCATCTTGGCCCAGCGTCGGTCCAAGCAGTGGTATGATGCATGATAATGTCCAGGCTATTCGAGGTGTTGTCCACGACGTTACAACCACTGCACTCATCATGGGCGGGGTACAAGATTGTCAAGAGCAGGGTGAGTGGAGCCGTCGATTGAGCTTGGACCAAAAGCGCTGTGTCTGATCTCATTCAGTATTATGTCAAAGCTGATCCTCTTATGCTGTATCTCCCATCTCCCTCCTCTCCAGCCTGTGCCATCCAGACATGTCTCACTCGTAACAACTACAACGAATCGAAATGCCAATCCGCCGTCCGAGATCTCTATTCATGCTGTGTGGAGATGTACAGATCTGCCGAAAAGGAGGGTAGGGAGATGGGAGGAAGCACGGCCTGTCCCATCAGATCGGTGGTGGAGAGACGGATGAAGCGCTTCGACGAGGAAGGGGACGGGGAGGGTAAAGGGCGATGACAGGAGGGAGATGTCAAGAGTAGGTGGAGGAATATGAGTGAATGAGTAAGTGAGCGAGCGGGTCTTCATAATCGTATGACTGTGGATCTGCCGCACTCGCTGACAAGACTGCAGACTCGTGATCTACTAGACTGGAACATGGCATATTATATCATCACATGTATTAAATCATACAACGATTCAAAGAACCTCACAAGATTCAGGACCCTCACAAGTCTCCGTCATCTCAACCACAAGGTGGCAATATAGCCATCCTCCCTACGCGCCTCACAGCTCGCCCTCGGCATGATCGACCTCGCTATCTGACCTATCATCTTCTGAACTGATCATTTCTTTGCTCTTCCGCGAAGTCGGTTTTGCCTCCTGACTACCTCGATTCTTCAAAGCTCTATCGTGCATGAGAGGAAGCAGGTCTAAAATGGAACAGACAAAAGTTCAGTTTGAAGCTCGTGGGACTTTGACGACTGTGATCAGAAGTTTCGTTGCCAGTCGCCATTTCATTGGTCGGGATGGAAGAGGAGCTCTCGAGCGCCAAAGGGATATGCTCACCCTCAAAGTCCTTATCCGCATCTTTCCTCCTCCTCAATACAGATCGCTTCGTATTGGCGAACGCATTTCGGACCTGCTTGACACTCAGGTCGGCTAATTCGGCGCAATCAGATACGACTTCCCAATTGATTCCCTCCTCGGACTTGATGCCAAGTTGTTGTATCCTGTTTTCACATCAGTTTCCTTATTCGAGCCTAGCTTGGACTGCACGGGACAGCAATGCACGGAGTTCGCACTGACCGCTTGACGACTTTCATTGGTGCGCCGGCATTCTCCTTGTCCTTCTTCCCCTTCCCCTTTCTCAATTCCCTTGGTAACAGACCATCTCTCCATTTCACCCGACATTGCGTGACACTTCTGATCCCACCCATCTCTTGCACCACTACATCCCACGCAATGTCATTCGAAGACAATTCTTCTTGTCCAAGTGATCTGTTTGCATTCTTCACGCATTCAACCAGTTTTCTCTCCTCTTCTTCGGTCCAGTGACCTGTACTACGAGTATCGCGATGTTGTAGTTCCTTTGTCCACCTGTCACGACAGTCGTGTGTGGTCCTTTCCACGATATCTGAGATTTTGGACCACTCGTTGGGATGAAGGTCGTATGCACTGTCAGGATGTCAGGAAGACGATGAGCGTGTTGTCAGAAGCAGACTAAGCACAACACCTGGACATACCGCACAAGCATAGCATCTTCGTCTGGCAGCCACTTCCCCTTATGTCCTTTCGGATCATACGCTCGACGAAGGTAAGCTTGAACATATGGTATAGGTCGGCCAGGTACAGCAGCAGCTGAGGTCCGATATTTATCAGCTCTCCGCCTGCTATGATGAGAGATCCACAGCTGAATGATGAGGATAAAATGTAATGAACGCTCGCGATAACTCACCCACATCCATCCAGAAATTCCGTGATTCTTCCCTATCATCGCTTTTCTCCCTCGTTTTAGTCATGATCCGATTTACCAGTTCGTCATCGTCCATCCTATTAAGCTGGAACACGATATCAGACGATAGTCACGCAATGGTAGTAGAGTCGTCATATGGGATGGTATAGGACAAACTTCTCACCTTTTGGTAAAGCCCCAAAGCCTTCCGCATAGCGGCCTTCTCAGTCTCCGTAAACTTCCCCTTTTTCAGCTTCAAGACTGCATCAGGCATCAGTATGTCTCGTCTTCACCTCGATGCCCATCTGCACGAAATCACAAAAATAGACTCACTGCCCTCTTTTTCCAGTCGCAGCAATTCACTCTTCTTGATGAAATTCGACGCCAACCAATCATTCATCGCTTCAGGCGTCCTCAATTGCGCAGTCAGCAAGCTGTCTGACAGTTTCCCCCCTTCTTGAGAACTCGAGTTGGCTCTTCTCGTCCTTTTGCCTTGGAAAGGGTTGATCGAGGTCGTGAGATTTGTTTTAGATGCAGCGGAGGATTCGGCTCGGGGGTGAGCCGAAGTAGAAGGTTGTTGTTGCTTTTTTGTGGATCCAACTATCCCGGCTTGAGAGAGTGTTTTGAGCTGTGTCGCCGGGGGATCGTTATGAGATTCAGCCTCAGAGTTTCGGTCCTCCTTCTCATGCGGTGTTGCAGGTACAGCTGCAGTTTTTGCGTTCGTCGAGTCATCTAGGTCGGGAGTGGATGCCGACTGTCCAACTTGATCGGTCTTTCGACGTTTCTTATGCTCTCTGGGTTTGTTCACATCCTCATCATGCTCTGTCACCTTGGCTTTCGGCGTCACCTGAGCACTTTCTACCCCTTGCTGAGGTCGTACCTTCCCGACTTGCTCGTCGCCCGCAACCTCTCTCTTTCTCCTCTTCTCCTCTTTCCTGCGTTCTTTCTCCTCACGCGATCGCTTCCTCTTGCCGGAGCTTAGACCCGTTGGTCCGTCTGGCAGCGGCAAGCCCAGCGATACGAGTTGACGCTCGAAGGACTCCATCATATGACAGGATGGCAGGATTTATAGAAGGGAATTGTTGAGAAGGATGGTACTGAAGTTGGGTATGAAGATGCGGAGATGAAACGATAATAAACAGCAATCAACTTTTGTTGTTGTTAACAACGGAATCACGTGACCCCAATTCTCGGTTTCACTATCGTTCGAAGTTGAAAATAGTGTCCATGTCAATTTCTCTGACGACTGACTTGATGCAAAGGTCAATTTCACACCACATCTGCATCCTGACATGATATGTCGAACATGCGCTAGATAATTAGGAGGAGACGGCAAAGTCTAGACCCACCGCACGATCATGAGGGTGCGCCTTCCCCCTTCGGTCATCTCGACCATCGAGTCGCATCTTCGACCGGACTTCCGTCCCGTCCTGTCATTATCTACGATACTCGATCCCACTATCGCCACATCGACGATGGCTGCACGGACTGCTGATGTACCTCAAAGATCGAGACATCCGACATCGATTCAGCAAACGTCACCGACATACAACACTCTTGGCCGTTCGACTGTCGCTGGACCCAGTCAATCTCGCAAGTTGAGACCGACTACAGATCCTCTTCCCTTATCCGTGCCTCATCTCCTTCGACATCACCCCGCCGAGTCACATCTGACTACCGCTAATTCCTACTTGCTTTCGGATCCGTTCGATCCCACATCTCCATCATCTGTACTACGACGTCAAGTCACCTATTCTCGATTCATCTCCACCTTCCTCACTCATCCTTCTGGGCTGTCGTCCATCCGCTCACTTCTCTCCCGAAGTCTATCTGAACGGGTCCCCATCTCCACCCCTACCCTGACCACCATCCTCAAATCGGTATTGGACTCTTCTTCCGACATTCACGAACGTGTTCAAGTCATACATTGTATCTTACCCCTTCTGCCGGATCAATTGGACGTTCCTCTTCTTGACCTTCTGTTGAGAAACGTCATCAGAGATACAGGGGCAGAGCCTCAGGTGGTCGAGGAGATGATCAGCGATTGTCTCAAACTGAGTGGGGTGGAAAGTAAAGAAGGATGGCCGTGGCAGATATGGGACCTGGTCTTATTGGCCCATGCGAAGAAAGGCGATTTTAGAACCGCTGTCAGTCTTCTGGCAGATTTCAAACAGGTCGTGCAAAATCACCTCGATCCCTCTGACTCTCTCAGCGATATGTCAACGACAGGGCCGATACTCTCAGAAGCGGAGCGGAGGGCAGTTTGCCAATCGTACAACACCGTTCTGAACATATGGCTTGACCCCGATACCTCATCGGCGACTCGGTTACCAGGAGGAAGAGTAGCATCTCTCGTACCCCGTCAACTCGCAAAAGACCTGATAGGTCTACTGGGCGGTGAGAAACCGACTGTACGGTTCTTGAACAGCTGGATGAGAGCAGAGAGGATGGCTGAGAACTGGGAAGCGGCTCGTAAAGTATGGGAATTGATCGAGGGACAAAGTAGTCCCGAGGGATCCACCTTGCAGAGTGAGCAGGCAGACGTTCAAGACAAGATCGGGCAGCGGCAGGACAAGGTGAGGGGCAAGACCGATCTTGTCCCTTGCGATCGAGAAAGGGGGTCCAACGAAGAGGGACCCGACTCGGAATCATGGACCAACCTCTTCTTGCTCTACCTGGGTCCTATCTCAAATGACAGATTGCCACCGCTCCGAACGACTCTTCGTAAATTCCTCACACAAAGTGCCCAGTCCAATCCCAATCGGTCGGTCACATACCCCCTCTTGTCTCTCAAAGTGATCAAATCGATCTTCCAAGCGATCTTCGGCCAATCCTCTCAGCGCGTCGGCACGGTCGACCTACCAGCGGCTTTGGTGTTGATGCGTCTTGTCAGATCTACGGGGATCAATTTAGATAGACGGACGATCGATACCATCTCTGCCGGACTCATGATCTCGACTCGATCAATGAGTGTCTCGGAACAGAAAAACCTGGGTGTCGGGGTCGATGGTCGACAGACGAGAAGAAGAAGAAGAAGTAGGAAGACGAGCGAGTTTGGTTTGGAAGGAAAAGGGTGGACGAGCTTAGGTCTGGGGTTGAACGAGTGGGACACGATCTCGGAGACTCTGTGCAAAATCCGATTGGAAGAGCGGGACGATAGTGACAAGCACCGAAAAGTGGACATGGTTCATCTACCCCTTTCCATTCCTGTTGGTCGAACAAATGACCGACCGACCGAATTCACCGATCACGACCACCCTTCTTCTGGGCCCAAGCAAGAGATCTCGGTGATGAAATTCTCACCTTCTCCCCGCCTCTTATCCAATCACCATAGTTTCCCGAACTCACCTAATACGCTGATAGAGCTCTTATCGCCGCTGACGACTTTGATCGAACGGACTATCGTAGCGCTCTATCGAAGTGCTACGGCCCCGGCTAAGGGTAGTAGTAAAGTGGAAGATCAAGATGATGGGGAGATACTTCGTCTGATCATGTCGAAAGTCAATGAGGAGATCTTGCCGCCCTCAAGGAGGGATCGTCGTCGAGCCAAGAAAAGCGCCAATCGCTCTACTTTATAGTTCGTTCATTGATATCAGGCGTCCTTCGCATCCTATTGTCATTCGGATCCTCTGTAACATGTGTATACCTGTTTGCCACAAAGCAATGCTTGTCGACTGGCCACGAGAAGAGACGTTGTATATACATATGACAAAATGAAAACGAAAAGATGCTTTGACAACTTGAACTGCCAGACTATGCATATATACAAGAGCCACTTCCGAATCCTTTCCTTCCTTCCGCATGTTGCATTCGATGTTCCAATTACTCGCAACGCGAGCCTCTAATCGTCCACTCGTCCACTGATCACCTAATACATCGGCCCAGAATAGTCCACGAATCCACCGACCGCAACTCCGCTTTGACCCCAACAGACCGGAGCAGGCTCGTAGAAAGTCTGCAATCGAGCCCACAATTCGGTGGGGTTACCGATCATATCCAACTCGGTCGAGATCCCGTCCGCTCCTTGTCCTGGGCCCGGATCGTTTGATTGATTCTCTGCCCCGCCTTGTGTTTGACTATAGAGCGGAATTGCTGTAGGCGCAGATTGAACCAGAGGTAAAACCATTTCTCCCGTACCTGTGGTACTACCGTTGATAAACCATGACGCTGTTTGACTCTGTGCCGGGATTGCAAATGCCGCAGCTGCAGCAAAAGCTTCAGGTCCGCCGACAGGATTGACGATACTCTGATAATTGATATTTCGCTCAGCAGTATTTTGACCCTGCGCTGCAGCCGGTTGAGGAACGGAAGAGCATTGAACATGACTTTGGACGCGGTTCTGGGTGGGATAGGAACCACTTGCGCCGTCCACTTGACCACCGAGAAGAGCAAAGAGCATATCTTCGCCTTCGGGAGATATGTGTGTCTCTATGGTATCCTTGCCGATGACCTGAGGGTGGCGATTGGAAACCAATGATTTCAGAACAGGTAGGAGAGACTGTAACATTGCGTGTTCGATCAGCCTACATACCACATGCTTATTTCAGTGACACTCACCAGCACCCCTAAACTCCTCCTTGAGCCATTCTCGCTTATCATATCGCAGGCCTCACTCAATTCTTGATAGACCGAGCCGACAAAGGTAGCTTCAAGATGTGGTCCGCACCAAATCGCCAGTGCTGCCATGGACACTGCGGCAGAAAATGTCTGGACCCAGACCATCCAGGCCCTTGCCATGAGTCGGGGATGCTTTCTTGTCATGTAGTAAGATGTGAGCGTGATGGCATGACAAGCTCGGTAAGTCATTGAGACGGTCTCGCGGTCGGCATCGGTGAATACAATGGTCTCGCGAGGGTTGGCTCTGATACGGGCGATTAGGCGGCGTAAAGACGGACGGAAGAGATAAACTGCATTCATAAGGTCAGATGTGGGTCTGAGAAGTAGACACGCTAACTCACGCATAGCTTTGTAGTGACACACTGCAATGATAGGACGGTAATCAGCAAGCGGGTCCTTTATTCCGGTGATCACTGTCATAACGCTTACTCGATGTGGTTGTAGTCTGTAACGCATATGCGTCCTCGTCGCTAAAGCCTGAGACAGGCTCGGGAAGTGGTTCGCCACGAAGTAATGGACAGTGAACAACAGGCAAAACGGAAACGCTAGCATCGTTTGATCAACATCTTGCCTCCCTGCTCCAACCACGACGCTGAAAACTCACTCAAATCGCATCAAGATCTGTTTGACCGCGTCGACCTTGTCCCAGCTGGCGGGAGCAGAATCAGGCAGGCATCCCTGTTGGCGAAAAATTGATCAGCACCGAAGGCTGGCGACTTCTATCCCGCATGTTCAGTAACACTCACGATATCGATGACCTGACTCTTCACGAGCCGGCAGAAATCATATTTCGTATAGGACAAATCCAAAGATCCCTTAGGATATGCAGCTTCTATGTACTCCACGTTGATTGCAGTCCTCTGTCCGTGGTTCAAACAAATGAGACAGTCCAAAACGAAGATCTACAGGGCCAAACATGTCAGCAGAGTATACTTGATGGCCATCGGCTTCCGCCGTTCTCACCTCGTGGAATACCCTTCGACGAAACTCTCGCTCTTCTTCAGGTAAAGATGGATGAGGGTCCTTATGCAGACCGAGCTGCATGGCAGAGGACGTCATCTGTCTCAACCAGTAGAAATTGGAAGCACGAGCTCCGCGCCATCCAAAACCGACAAACAGCGTCGCGAGTGCCTGTTGTGCATCAGCATTGTTCCAATCTTATAAACAGCGAATGCAATTTACCAAAGCTTGAACGCCCGCGACACTAGCTGCCCACCCAAAGCGGGTATCAAAACACCTCTGTACGCCGTCCCAGTATTCAGCGACCACAGAGTTTTCCCTATTGGACAGGAGCAGGTAAGCGAGTAACAAGAAGAGGACTTGTTGACTCACTCGGCAGCTGACAGATCAAGGTAGCAATCGAGTGTTAAGACCATGAGGACTACAGCCAGCTTGTGAGGAGACAGGGGATTGGCAGGCGTAGGAGCTGTTGCCGGTTCACGTTAGTAACAAATCGGTGGTGCTCAAGGAAGGCACCCGCTCACCATATACAGCAGGCTCGTATATACTTTCGAATTCTTCCCGCCGGAGAACCGTTTGGCTTCACGGTGTCTTTAGCACTCGGCCGCTGTTCCTAGCGAAAGATCACTCACTACCAAGAAGAAGTCCTCCAGAATTTGTTCGCTCGGCGCTGAGTCTCCTCTCGTGAGGGCAAAATCTTGAGGATCTTCCTCAGTCGCTCGAAGACTTGATGGCGTTCGTCAAGATCATCAGCTGCAGTGTTGCCAACAGTGCCAATCTGTGGCATGTTCGATTAGCGTCAGACCAGATGCGCAGTGCATGCGACTCACAATCATGGCCGGTGCGGCATTCTCTCCCGCCCACTCGTCCTCACGCTTCCCTTCCGGTACAGCAGCATCTTCAGTCAGCAGAAGACTCTCCACCGCCATTCTTCCTTGTGAGCTTGATCTTTCGACAGATGTGGGGGGTGTTGCAACCAAGATGCTCGAAACAGACGAAGCGTCCTTTGGAGAACGGTGAGGCTCGACTTGGTTATTTGAGCCAGATTGGGGTGACTGTGTCAGCGGACTTGCCCGCGTGGGAGCGGGAAGGGACGCAAAGCCACCATCGAGATACTCTGGTGCGAGTAGTGGGTGATTTGTGGAGTTTGTCTTGCCATGACTTTGGAAAAGGGCTGATTCGAGTTGAGCGATCTGAGGGGGGGGGGGGGGGAGCCTACGGTCAGCATCTGATTTAGGAGAAAGAGATGCGGACAGCTCACTCTTTCGTGGAGCTGTTCCGTTGAGGCGAGAACCAATCGTTTGCCCTGCATACAGCTCAAATCGCCATCTGGGCAAACAAGAGCACATCCTCTTCTTCGACCTGCAGGGATGTCAGTCCTAACATCGTACTGAATGCAGGCATTGTGACCTACAATTTGAGCAAGGAAATTGTCTGTCACATTTGGCCTTCAATCGACGACACTCCGCACAACTCTTCCTTCCATCTTTCTCGTTTTTCTTCCCGCTCGAGGAGGTAACATTTGGCTTGACTTCCTCCTCCCTCTTGACCTTCTTTTCGATTGGTGCACTCTCTCTTCGTTTGAGTCCTGCCAGAGCCAAACTAGCTTCTACTTCTTCGGGATCACTCAGTGCTCGACTGGCGTTCTCTTCACTTCCAGGTCCCCGTTTCATACCCCGATTCAAAGTCGGTGACTGGTTTGACTCGAAAGAGCCATGATCCCACTGCTGGTTCGCGTTGAGTGCTGGCTTAATGCTGTTCCAGCCGTTGACACCGTTATATGACTGCTGCTGCTGCTGCTGAGATTGAAATTGTGCTTGCTGTTGTTGCTGCTGATTTTGGAAAGCACGAACAGCTGCTGATCGCGGCGCCCAAGATCCCATGCTAGGCAGATTTACGGCGTCTCCCATCTTGACGTTGGGGGAAGCCGGTGCAGAGATCAATGAGGAAGGTTCGTACTTATGTCCGGGCGGAGGCGGAGGCGGAGGGTAGACCATGATGGAGGGATAGGGTGTATTCAATATGGCCTGAGCAGCGGCTTGTTCCTTCGACGCTTTGCTTGGCCTACCGCGCTTTGCTCCTCCTGCAGGTTTAGGACTCGTGTTTGCTTTCTTACTGATCACTGCAACCGATGTCTTGGAGGACTTGCGTTTCTTTTCTTTGGTCGCTCCCGCTCCCGCGCCAGACTCAGCGATATGTCCTGATCGGGGTGGTACGGATGCAGGTTGAGTGCCGTAGACCTGTTGTGGGTCGGACTGATACTGAAAAGGCGCCGCGTATGAAGGTGGTAGATGAGCCTGTTGAAGCGGTATCGACTGTTGCTGTTGTGACAGGAGTGAAGGGTCGATGGGAATACTGGATGCTGAGTGCACTGACTGTGCCCGATACTGAAACTACAGACGAACGATTCAGCCAAAGATGGGAGGCCAAAGATGGGAGAGAATTCAAGAGAATGGTTGAGATGGGGAGCGCCCATACCGTTGGAACGACATGTGCACGGACCCACCCTCAATATGAAGTGAGACCGAGAAGACCGGCGGATGTGTTTTCCAACGTGACGTGATGTGGAATGGGAATCAAACAGGATATGGGTGGATATGACTCACGCCAAGATTGATGTTACCGTCAATGTTATTGTCCTTGACACCTGCTGTCGGCTGTTGAGGATGCAAAGGTGAAATTAGAGGCGACATCTCGGTCGATGAGTCTGTGCACTGTCGGCGGTGTCGTCGAGTTGAACGCTGTAATCGTGATGGCCCACCACTTGAATTTTGATACTCCGATCAGTTCGGGGATGGTAAATTGTATCGGAAAGGGGAGGATCGCCGTTTGCCCGAGATGTGCGTGTATATATATAGATAGGAAAAATGCAACTGGGGTGAACCTTTCCTTCCTTGCAATTCGAGAATCGTGCGAATGAACGAGGAAGGCAATGTAAGTTGGAAGTTCGACTTCATTTGCGATTCTCGAATGTTGATGAATCCGGTCTGACATGCAAGTGGGCCCGTGGATGAGCCAGAGTGAAGAGCTATTGCAGGAAAAGAGCTCGTTCGCCTCTCTGTACGAGTATCGTGAGAATCGCAGAAGGATAGGGGCGAATCCCGTAGCATCCGGGATCATTACAAAGATTTTAAGATTGAGCTACCCAAAGCGGTAATAGAACCCTGTGCAATTTTCCCGTGAGTCATATCCATGACAGATCCATTCCATGTAATCATCGGTAAGAACACATCAAACGTCATCATCCTCGACACAATCCTGGTGATCAAAGGTACCAAACATATGTGCAACGTTCGGTTCAAGTAGGCTCTACCTGATGGTCTGTAGGTCAGACAAGCATGGTCTTGATATCTACCTGACCATCCTGAGTAACCCCACAGGGGCCACAGGTGTGTCTTACCGCACTAATCCTTGCAAGCCAAGGTACCGCGTGCCCGCACAATACCCGACGAGAAACCTGTTTCGTACTGAGGCGCGTACGGAGAGGAAGAATCTGTTTTCCAGGTTGTTGGATCGTACGGTAGAAGCGACTGACATTTACGTACTCATTTTATCTCTCGACCTCTGATGCAAGCGAAAGCCAAAGCGTCCTCGGAAGCAAACACCCCAGTCCTACCTGCCCAACCCCACCATGTCGATCTGCATCCAAACTTGACGATGTGAACGACGTGCGCTTATGCTTGTGCACGTAATCATGCAATCGATTGCGCGAAGTCCGGCGGGTAAGTCGTCATCGAGTTTCATTGGAACGCGCCGACTATCGACTGTTTACCTTGGATATACTGACAACACAAATACCACCCATCGTCTGAATATCACGTTGACGTCCCGAGTTGCATCGAGCGGTGCTCAATTTGCTCGTCCAGTCTTCTGGAAGTAGATCTTTGCTTCAACTTTTTTTCTTTTCAGTAAAGCAGCATGCCAGATCGTCTGTGCCGTCCCGGCGTTTCAACACCGAAACCTCAACCCTCGCCGACCAAACCTGCTCTCACCTTCATAACGAGGGCATCGATACCAGAGGAAGGTTATATGAGGCCGGCGTGATGAAACGGCCACACAAGCACCAGATTCCTGGAGCGTTCGGGGAGGGGTTCCGGAGAACTCACATTTCCCGTGCCCATCGAACATGTAAGTCTTCGACCTTTCCTTCTGCGATCTCGTTCAGCGAGGGATCTTCGTCCTGACGCGTGACTCTATGTATCGAGTGTCTGCTTTCGAGAGACCCAATTTTCGTTATGAGCGGTATGTCGGTCGTACTCTAGGTGAAATGTCAGGCGTTTTTCGTGCTCGCTCTAGGCTACCTTACTCTCGTCTACGGCCTCCAATGTGACAGCAGAGTTCGATCATAGAGAATCGTTCCCCTCACGGTTGGTGCACTCCACGCCACAGCTTGAAAGAGTCAGATTAGCGGCTCAAAAGCTTCCATTGGCCATAAGTTGAGCATGAATGCGAGCTGTCAAAGGTGCAGTCGGTCGTTGGAGAGACATTCCAGTCTTTCGGTTCACGATACGACGCGAAATTTTGGCGGACTGAGCTATGCTTATCGAGCGTTCGAGTACGTGGTATGATTGCCCAGTCGCCCGACCCCATTTTCTGGGGAAAGGAGATGAGCCAGGAAGACTTTCCGTTTGCAGCCGCGATGGGACGTATATATCCCCTTCCCAGTCACTATAGCCAGCATATTGGGCTGTATTCCGGCTGACTGTACCAAAGCGCAAGAAAAACAGACGAGAGCGATGCATGGACAGTTTCTGTGAGCACCGACAACTCTTCCCGACAGCAGTCCTCAGGGGGCTGCATACAGCGTATCACCACATTGTATTACGTAACTTGTGCGCTCCCCTGCCTGCCCGGTGGTCGGTTGATCGGACTCCGCGCCGAGCCGGGTGAATATACATGGTGGTCACGCTGACATGTACATCTGGCCCCCATCTCCATCTCATCCATTCAACAACACCTTGTTCTACTCCTGCTTTCACCGATCTTCTGCTCATAGCCAGTCGATCGATCTGTATTACGACTTGCTACTGCACGAACGATGGTCGCCACGTCAAGAAGGGTGTCTTACATCCTTCCTTCTCCTGATCAACCGCCCCCGCTACTATCCCTCCCTCCATTGGGTCAACATCGTCAGGGACATCCATCCCCTTTCCTCATCCCCAAGTCGGAGACGACTCCTTCCTACTCGAATAGCAACGGTACTCCCAGTCCGGGCTTGACGTTAGGCTCGAGGAACCCTTTTCTGACATCTACGTCACCTCCTCCCGCCAACGGTGGAGGGAAACAAGCAGGACCGCAACATCCTCGACATTGTCTGGGGATAAACTCGCTAGCATTGGATACCTCTACAGTGCTTTCAGACTCGAGCTCTCCCGGCGGTATACTTTACAGTGGAGGACGAGACGGCCTTGTTGCGTCGTGGGAGCTGGGCGTGCCTCACAGGAGGAGACGAGGGGGCAGATACGAGGGCTTGCCGGGAAGAGCCGATAGGGTCAAGTGGGAGAGAATAGGAGATGGAGCAGAATTCTTCGATGATGATGATCTCGATGATCTCGATGAGGACGAAGGAATAAGTAGCGAAGAGGATATGGAAGGATGGGTGGGAGTGGGAGATTCCAAGCAGGGCGAAGTGCCTTACGAGGATCGGTGGGAAGTGGACAAGGAAGAGTTAGCGAAAGGCAAGGTTCGTACACTCTCCTCTTACTTCCGTTCATGGTAGCAAGCTAGAAACTGACCAAGATCTACAGCCTCCCGCGACCACGTTCCGTCAATCGGCGCAGACACATACCGATTGGGTGAACGCCATGCTTCTCTGCAACATGAATCAAACAGTCATTACCGCTTCATCGGACCGTACCATCCGCGCCTGGAACCCACATGCTTCTGCCGACGATCCCGCTCAGCTTTCGCCCGCACTGGTAGGAAGCCATCGGGATTATGTGCGAGCGTTGGCTTGGGCTAGATACTCCAATCTGTTGTTTTCAGGAGCGTTGGACCGAAATTTATCCATATGGGACATTCAATCGCCGCATCATGAGCCGATCGTAAATATTGATCTATCAGCAGCGGATGAGTATGAAGGTGTTGGCTTGGAGGGAGAGCGAGGCAGTGTATATGCTCTTGGAGTCGGTGAGTGGTGTCGGCGATCCGATGAGCGGACTCTGTAGCTAATACACAACCCAGATCCTGCTGGACACGTTCTGGCTGCTGGCACACCGGAACGGATCGTCAGGCTCTGGGACCCACGTGCCGGGGATAAGAGTGTAGGCAAGCTTATTGGACACTCTGACTGTGTTCGAAGTATTCTCTTCAGCGAAGATGGACGATATGTTCGTATCAACTAGTTTGATTGAGACCCTGCTAACTTTCCTGATAGATGCTTACCGGTAGCTCTGATACTACTATCAAGCTGTGGTCTCTAGCAGCCCATCGCTGTCTCCATACATTCAATCATCACGATTCCTCAGTATGGGCTCTACACTCAAACCATCCCAACTTGGAACGATTTTACTCTGGCTCTCGAGACGGTCTCCTCTGTGCTGTCGATCTTGAACAATGCACCGACATTTCGAATGGAGAGTGTGTTGTATTGTCAAGGGAAGGTGACGCACCTCGCAAGGGTGTAAACGAATTGAAAACAGGTGATGAAGGTATTCGGGATATCGTTAGCATGGACGATGAGTTTGTCTGGACGGCAAGCGGTCATGCAGACATCAAACGGTGGAGAGACGTCGGAAGAAGGATCGACCGACTTGATAAAGACTTCGACGGAGCATCTTATCTTGAACCTCGAGATCCAAGTCCTGCGGTTGATGTTGCCATTACTGTACCGTCTGGATTGGGTGTACCGTTTGAGCCGACACCAAGCAACGACGGGGCAACCAGGAACAAAACGCTGTCTTTGAATAGGGGAGACGGAGATCTTTCGGGGGTCGACTCGAAGGAGTCCAAGTCGGTGGCATTTGCCCATACTCCTTCTCCACGAAATGGTCCGACCAGTCCAATGGCGAACACCAACTTATCTCCCGGTCGAGGAGAATCACCGGCTTCCGCGTTGCCCAGTGCTATCAGAGATCGTCTCAATCTCGATGAATCCCCCCGGCGAGCGACACTTTCCGGTGCACCTATCGCTAATTCCTTCATATCGGAATCTTCATTCAACGCTGACGAAGAAAGACCCGGTGGCCGTCAGTCAATTACTCTCAATGGATTACCATACGAGTCATTAGTATGTCTCGGCCTGCCCGACTCTCCATATTCCTTCGGCTTCTCTCATCACCGTCAGGACGATGCTCATACCTTTCGTTCTGGGGCGTCGATGAATTCTGTGCCGAGAGGTATCAGCGACTTGCTGAAACCGAATGGCGAAGGATCGCCGATGAGGATATCATTTCAAATGGAGCGGGAGCAATCACAATCACAGCCAAACCGAGCGAGACTTGACTTCGAAGATCGGGAGATTGCTTCCGAGGCTGTACCGCTCCGTACCGAACCGGACGAGGTAATTGCTGGTAGAAGCGGCTTGGTTAGGTCGCTGCTCCTCAACGATCGACAACACGTCCTCACCGTTGATACCGAAGGCGAGGTGGCAGCTTGGAACATCATTCGCGGTGTATGTGTCGGTCGTTTCAACACTGAGGATGTTGCTGCAGCCCTTCATCTGGAGCGGGGATTGAGGGCTGAAGTAATCGTCCGCAAACACTCCCAAGACGTGCTGGAAATGGTGAAGGAACGGATAGAAGGCGAAACGATGGTAATCACTTGGTGTCAGGTGGACACAAAGATTGGAAGTCTGGTTGTACATCTGGAAGAAGGACGAGTGTTTGATGCCGAAATTTACGCGGACGACTTGGGCTTTGATGACATTGAGGGCATGAGGGAAGATTCGAGAAGTAAGTCGTCGAGATCTATGAATGGGTCAGAGTGCTCGCTGACTGCTTCAATGAAGTCAACCTCGGAAAATGGGCACTCAAAAATCTCTTCAAAGGTTTGATCAAGGCTGAAGAGCGGGAAGTGGTCGATCTGTACGCCAAATCGACACCGAGCACTGTATCATCCTCCTTGCCTAGTGTGAACAAAAGTCCGGCTGCACCTCAACACATCTCGATCGATCGACCGCCTGTATCTCCTCCACATCGCCAGCGTGCTTTGACAGGCTCGTTCTCTGGCGCGAAACCCCCTTCGCTGAACATTCCCGGGTTGGTGTCCCCAGCTGCCCGACCGGCCGTCTTGCCCGAAACACCCAGCGACAGTTTCTCGAAGAGTGCACCTGACACACCTTCATACTGGCAATCCTTCCAGGCTTTGCGAACCGGACCTTTGTCTGCTATTCCTCAGTCGCCTGCAGCTACTAGCGGTACCCCGCATACCGAGATGTCTGGCCAGAATAGAGATTACTTCTCGGTGAAAAAGAAGGTCGAACAATCTCCTTCGAGAGACGGTGAGAGAGACAAAGACAAGGTGCCGTCCACACCAGGGGTGCCGCAGACACCTGGTGGATCATTTATGGGCAAGCTGAAGGGGTTCGGGAAGAAAAAGCAAGCGGAAACCCCAATGTTGCCTGTCCTTCAAAGGGCAAGCACACCCGAAGACGATGTGAGTGTGAGCGTCATTGGAACGCACCCATGTGGGCGTCCGCTGACTCCCGAGTGACATAGATGCCAAAGATATCCGAACGAGAAGCAGAGCAACTTCGTATCTTGGATACAGTTCGGTCTCATCCATTCCTTCCTCCACCTCCTTGGGAAGCACCGCCGCTCGATTATCCGCCTTCTACAGCATTGCTCATCTCGGAAGAGTCGAAGGATGCAGGAGCTTGGGTGGTGACTTACCGAAGTCAAGTTTCATCCACGGAGCGGGATATGGAGGCTTTGGAAATGAACAGTCCAATGTGGCTATTGGATTATCTGTTCACGAGTAGGATCAGGCAGAAGGACCCGGTCAAGTTGACTTTCATCTTGGAACCAGTACCTGGAAGTGGGCTGAAGGAAATGCCAGAGGGGTGAGCTTGCAATGTTTGCCATCTCGGTGAAAAGCCAGAAGCTGATTTTCGAATCTATTCCAGTACCGCTCGGCTTTCCGCCAGTCGTGTGCTGAGAGCTAGAAAGATCGCCGCTTTCATCGTAGCTAAGCTCAACCTTGTTCCTGAGAGAGGTAGATCAGGATCTGTCATCTCGATGCACTCGAAAATCTCACCACTCAGTCCCCGACGTGGATCTACCACCAATACAGGTCCTTCATCCGGCGGTCTCGGTCTGGCACAAACGGGTACTGGAGCGGCTAGTATCTCAAGTCAAGGCGGTGACGGTGAGATACCACCCGAGGACTATCTGGAGCTTCTCTGTGGTCCTACCGTGGTTGATCCCAAGATCACCTTGGCAACACTCAAGGCGTACTATGGAAGTGGACCCGATATGGTGTTGCACTATCGATTGAAGAAGGGTGTGAGCGTTTAGGTAACGAGGAGGCATAGAGATTACATTCCTTGGGTGTGGAGGCTTGGAAAGGAACAGTTGTGGCATATCTAAAATTTGATTTCGCTGGACATTGGCCAGACGCAGATACTAATACTGTAGACGTTGTACGTCAAGGAAACGTGAAGATAGTCGGACTGTACTCGGGACATGAGAGTTAACATGCAGGATCATACGTAAAAGGGAGATCATCGACATGTCTTCGCGAGTCCGGAGATGTAAGAGGTCTGCAGAGTTTGTGTGTCGTTATTGTTCTCCGTCACTGTTCTTGCTCATGGTCAAAGGTCTCTGTGATACATTTGGGGACGCACCCCTTTGTGAGTGTATGAAGTGCTATACCGAGACAGGCTTGGTCGAAATCAAAGGATTGACTGCGGTCAAAGGACATACAGTATCTGAGTAGCTATGGACTGTTGCTCTGTGTCTTATCCATTCCGACACCGGGTCGATTGCAAGCTCGCTAACGGTATCCATTTGGTTCGTACAACACTGTAGAAGGGAGAATCAGCTCACGCTGTCACGATGCGGATATAAGAACAACAACAGGATTGAATCAGTGATTCGATGGCGTGGCCAAAGTGATGGACCGACAGTCCAATATATCGAGTTTTGACATTCGTCTGCTGAGAACTTTCGCTTTCCATCGACTTGCGAGGAAGCCATTGACTCGGCTCTTCGACCTCGTATCCTTGTATACAGTAAGTTGTATCGTGTGCAGACAAGACAGTCAGATCTCCTGTCCGCCAAAAAGCCCCGGTGTCCTGGTGGTCGGAACGAAGGAAGAATAGAATTTGTATCTTACGAATCCATTTCGCGTGGTGTTGGTGGAAGAGGCTATGGAATGGATCGATCCAAAAGATGGCATTGTACACCACCCAGGTCATAGTCATAAGTGAGTGACGGATTCTCACTTTTGTATCTCCCTCGCCATATCCCTCAAACGTTTTCGTAACGTCCAATGTCCTGAGACGCACGACCCTCTCTTACTCAAGTCGCTACTCCCAAAGGACAACGTGAAACTGGCTCGTTGACACGATGAATTCATCCATCTCGCTCTCTCACCAAATCTCGACAAAACATGACTTACTACCTGAATTCACAACCTTACTAATTGCAAAATCTACACCCGCTAGCTGTGGTCCTGATATTCCTTCTCATCCTCTTTGTACTGCTCTTCTTCTCGGTGTACTCCTCCCGACGAGCTAAAGCCGAGTCAGCTCAAGCGAGTACCGAAGTGTTAGGCAGATGGAAGGAGAAAGAGGAGGTCAGAAGAGATGGTGGCAAGAGTCGCAAGATTGATAGTCGACAATCACTGCACGGAACGCATCTTTATCGAAAGGAAGGCTCCAATTTGTACGGAACTTCTGTATCAGGCATGAAAATTGCAGCAGCGCATGGTGTAAGAAAGAGCTCAAACACCGCCCCAACCACATCAACGACAAAGACAAGACGCACGACGTCATTCACACAGAGAGAAATCACGCCAAGTTTGAATCATCCAAGATCAGACGGTTCGACAAGGAGCGGTCCTCGATCAGTCCCCAGCTTAGGCTCAAACCCAAGTGCGAAGAAGAATGCAGGCCATATTTCACCAAGACGGCCGCCATCCGCACGGATAGCGGCGCTGACAAGAGGAAACTTGGCGAAGCACCGGTTGGAAAGTGACTTATCTTCAGAAGGACCGAAGGGTGAACGAGAGAGAAGAGAAAAGTACGACGTTGTGGTGAAACAGTTTCAACGGGATCGACACTGGACGCGGGGAAAGCAGAGTGATCGTGGGCGGGGTAGAGGTAGAGGTGGTCATGGGCGTAGATAGAAAAGAAGTATGTTGTGGTGCAAAGTAGTTGTACATGCTGAAGTCGGTCATATCACTTCATATGATACAGCAGAAAAAGGTTATTTGTATGATTCTAATGACGCTTTTACCATTGATATTCCCGGCGAAGCGCATTCCACTCGTCCCTGTCGAGTTGCTGCCTGAACCCGCTGTTCGACGTCACGGAGCAACAATTTGAGTCACCTATTGCTGAAGATGCAATGTGATTCCCTGAGCCAGCTCAAGTAATGATCCGCCAACCAAATCCGGTCGTCCCCCATACAACTTGTACCAATCGCCCAGGTGTTCGTCTTGACTATGTAGTGCCGTCGCTGGAATATCGTTGATGACCAGAGCAGTTTTAAACCTGCTTGAATGGTCAACAACATCTAGGCTCGCCCTACTTCCTTCCAAGGCACTCACCCTGCTTTCTTTGCAGCTGCTAGATCCCACAAATGAGCCGCTACGAACCATCTCTCTGCCCGAGTATCTCCTCCTTGTTCCAGTTCCAATTGGGCGCAAACCTCGTTTGCAGCTTCGTACACCTCTTTGTGAGGTTTAGCCAATCCAACATCATCACAACTGATGACTCTCTCAACCATACTTCCAATTCCGGCTTGCGAGGCATATCCCTCCGTAGTTGATTTGGTGCCGTTGGTAACGATCACCAATTTGGCGTGGGGATGAAGATGGGAGAACGCGTCTTTGAGGGTAGGGGAGGGGACGAGCGAGGATAGAAGCTCTGTGATAGGTCCGAGGGGAGGTAAGGAGGGTGGAGAGACGTTGAGTGTCGAAGAAAGATGGATCGGAAATGAGGTTTTGAGTAGATTCGCTATAGGAGGCGGGGGTGGGGATATAAGGGAGAGGTACTGCGAGGTGTCCAAGGTTAAGCTGCGAATCTCGAAAAGCCAAGGGACGGTATACACACGGTGTAATCTCTCTGACACGAGTGGAACTATCAGGCATGGGAGAGTCGTAAGCTCAACCACCTCCGCGTTATACGAACGTGGACCTGCCCCGGACTCACCCAGTCCATCACGAACCCTTTGGCTCCGAACCCGATTTTGGCGAGCTTCTCTCCAAACTTGTCATCGACCGCTTGGATTACCTTCTCCAGCGTAAAGCAAGTGCCGAGGGCGTCAAAGCATACTGTCACCGTCATTGTGGAACAGCTTTTATGCTTCACGAGACTTGAAGCAGTGATATCAAGAAAGAGAGCGTGTAAGGAGAATGAATCAAGAGTACAAAGCTCGAATCGATCCGTCGTCATCGACAATCGCATGAATCGTTCGGCTATCTGAGGATCCCGAACTCCCGCAAGCTGGTGACTAAATTTGTGGACACTTCTTCGCGAACAACCTGGGTGTGCATCGCGTTGACTGCATGCAACGAAGCATGCATGATGCCAGTACAACTCCTCAAAACCTCTTGCTTCTGTCGTTGCATTCACATGTCACCGATTACACCTTTAGCGCGTCATACAGCGTTCTTTCAAATCGGTTGAATACACCGTTGAAAGGGTCTGGGTTCTGTGACAATAGGTTGGTACAGCATACCGCCTAATTGGACCGTCAGTCTAGAAGGGTCAAGCAAGGAGATGAAGGACACTTGACTCACTCCGATACCCGTCGCGGGATCGATCCAGAACATCGTCTTTGCCGCACCATCCCAACATCCACTGAATGCTTTCCTGCCGTAAACCGATTCATCGAAATTGAGGAACAATCCCGGACTGTGTCCAATCCGATTCCCTTTCCCGTCAGCAACGAGAACTGGATCGTGGACGTTCTGGTTCTTCGCCATGATAGCGAGACAAGCTTTGACCTGTGGAGTCTGAGGGATAACATCGGTGAAGAGGAGCTTGAATGATTCGGGCGAAATCAGTGAATTGCTGTTCTGCGGATCGGCTGAGGCTGAGGCAAGAACATTTCGTAGAAGGGACAGGTAATCTCGTGCTGTACCAAACAACCCTGCACCTCCAGCTAATATCGAGGGGATCTTACTCGCATCCATCTCTCGGCCCATTGCGGGTGTTGACATCGGAATGATCTTGCCCGAAGCGTCTCTGGTGCAACATGTCATCATTCTAGCCTTGATATCGTCTGTAGGGTAGAAGGAGGTGCTCTTCATTCCGCATGGTTGGAAGATCTTCTCTTTGTAGAGGGCTTCGAGACTTTTGCCGGTCAGACGGGAAATCAAGATTCCAGCCCAATCGAGACCGATCGAGTAGTTCCATTTTGTGCCAGGCTCGAATATCAGAGGCTGTCTGAACGATTCTACCGAGGCGTCGGCCGACACCATGCCGGGTGTACCGTGCTCCTTGTTCCAACGAACGATGTCGGGGGAGTTGAAACCATAGGCCATCCCTGATGACCGATGTTAGTTCGCTTTGACACATCAGGGCTATATAGAAGAGTACGAGCACTTACCGGAAACGTGACTCAGAAGCATCATGAGGTTGATCTTGCTCTTTGGTGACCTCAAGATCTCTTTCCCATCTTCAGTGTATCCTTCGAGAATCTGGAGTTCACCGATCTCCGGGCAGAATCGCTCGACCAGATCGTAGTCCTCCAGGTCTATCAAGCCCTGGTCCACAAGCTGCAAGCATGCGATCTGGATGTCCAATCAGCCTCTGACATGGCGTCACAAGACATCAGTGTAAGTCCTACTCACCGTTGTGATGAACTTGGTCATGGAGAAGATCGACAAGGCTGAATCGAAGACAGCTGTGTCAGTCTGCCGGGACCATGTTCATCACAGGACGCGGTCTGAAGGAGAGATTATTAGACATACTGGTATCTTCTGTCACTTTGCCCTTGTCATGTTCCCCGAAGGTGACCTCTCCGTCGACAGAAAAGTAGATCTCCTCCTTCGCATTGGTCGCACCAATGAACAGCGCGGGAATCTCACGACTCCCAACCTCCTTGCTGAGAAAATCATCGAGCGATTTTTCGCCCTCAGCAGCAAGGGTAGGCAGAGGAAGAGCCATTGTTGACTGTTGATAAGTTATGCTGGTTACAAGAGAGGATGGGATGACAAAGATTAGTCAGTCGGTGGTCACTTGTCCAGAATTCCATCGGCGGGGGTGAGCATGTCGGCGGAGAACGGACATGTCCGATGCGATAACCACGCAGTGTCATCATCCCATCTTGGTTGGCATCACAAGCGCACATGGATGGGCTTGCCCCTGCCCATGATTACAACCCGATACGCGAGCCCTGGAGGAAGGTGCATATCTCCTCGAGCGCGTTGATCGATGGACAGTAGTTGCCATTCTTGTCCATTTGAACGATGATGATCAGACCTGAGTGATACGGGTGACTCTTACGTAAATGATTCCCGGCAGTCGGTTACAATCAATGTATGTACCTGGTCGACGATCGACGCGATCGATTGAAAAAAAGCTGGATGAGATTGATTGAGCTTCTTGGATCATTAAGAGTGTTGTCTCTCTATATCGTCAAGCCAAGCGACCCAATATAGCCCGAGGCCAGATGTTCACTAGTGAGCAGAGTCGGCGCATGTGCTATGTATGCTCATGTCATGTGCACATGCAGTCGGCGATCCTTCCTCAGCGATCCGCTCTGATTATGCGATCATCACTCATGGAGATCAATTGGAAGGTCTGAAGCCTGCCGCGCTGATCTCACCTCTGGGGGACTATTCTATGGAATGGGACGAAGTCAGTTCAAATGCGTCTCTACCATGTAGCTTCACTGATATTCCAATAGTTATGTTTGCCTCCGTCCAAGCTTGAGCCGTATGTATCGTCACTTTCAGCCGCGAACGCAAGCTAATCCGCTGTTGTCAGATGGCGGCATGAAGGAGACGATCTGTGTGATTCAGTGGTCCGAGCGATCAATCTCAGGCCTGGACAAGACGGCCTCCAAGTACTCTTGGATCATCTGGAGCTACCCAAAGCAGAACAAGCAGAGTGTGTGAAAACTTTCTGGGATCAGGTAAGTCTCAATCCAGTCGTGAATGTTGGAATTCGCTCATACTAAGCCTCTGATCAGATCTCACAACCTCCGCCGGCATCGCTTTCCGCATATCCCGACGACTCGAATGAGGCCACTCCGATCGAGGCCATCCGCTCTTGCTCTCGTCGTCTGCCGCCCTCGGTGGCTGCCGGTCAAGCTGTGTTTTGGCGATATTCCGCCCAAATTCTGTCAGCTTTAATGCACTTCAGCTTGGCAGCTGGTTTCTCTGCGGAACGGATCGTGGGCGTACTGAGAGAGACGAACTATCTCACTGGAGACGCTAAAGATAAGACATATAGAAGACTGTTAGAGACGACTCAGGCTATTTTCGATTACATGGTGAGTACGCTCCGTACATATATAGGCCGAACGATGCTAATAGACTTGCAGAACGATCTGACTCCCGTCACAGGAGTTGGTTGGAAATCAACCATTAGAGTACGGATGTTGCACTCCTCGGTGCGGGTGCGATTACGAGATAAAAAGGGATTGAAAAACAAGTATGACGAGAAGGTCGATGGCGTGCCAATCAACCAAGAGTGCGTCGAACAACACAGTATCAACTTTAAGTAAATCATGGCTGACGAGCTCTGTAGAGACCTGTTGGCTACCCTTGGATCATTCGCGATAGCTCCTTTATGGTCCTTACGGAAGTCTGGCATCCGTCTTACTGCTCAAGAAGAAGCGGCTTACGTCGCAGTTTGGAGACATATAGGGTAAGAGCCCTACTTTATGGAGCTCTTCTGGCAGACTTCTGACATCACACGCAGCTTCTACTTAGGTATATCTCCTTCTCGCTTGGAGGTTTACTATACTGGACCCGATCTCGTCAGCAGAGCTGCCAAGCTGTTCGCATGTCTGACGATGCATCTCTTCTCTTTCGATCTCGAATTTGACGATTATCGGGCCACGTCTACCTATCGAATCTTGGCATCTGTCGCTGAACGGCCACCTCGTCCGTCGAAGATCGAAAAACACCTGGCGACATCTCGATTCCTGATCGGCGACAAGCTAGCAGATAAGTTGCTTATACCGCCCACTCCGAGGCGTATCGCATTTCAGCTGGGTGTGGCGAGGGCGGTCGACTGGGCTCTGATCTCATTTGGTCGGGTCTATGGTCAGCGTTGGGAGATCGAGCGGGTGACTATTACCAAGCTGTTGGTCACCATGGTGGTCTGTTGGCAGCTTGGAGTGAAGCGTACCAAATTTACCATCAAAACATTCGGTGCGGACACGACAAGACCGCCTCCAATCGAGATCGGGGATAGCAAAACAAACATCGTTGACAACGCTCATTCCGAGACGGAGAAAGATGACATCTCGCCTACAGCGGATGATGACGATCTCGATGCTAGCGTACCAATGGGACCTGTAGCGGGCAAGAGGATCATCCGGCGGTGGCAGTGGTTGTTGGCCGAGATGGCAGGAGTAGTTTTGGCACCTGTGGGCATAGCATTGGCTTCCTCATACTGGTTGCTTAGACATTGGTAATCAGGCATCTCACCTGTTGTATTCCAGTACGATCTGCATGAACATGTTCTGATTCGGAGCGATTGCGTACATCACGTGATCTTGTATTCGGTTATTGCGTTGCCCCGCCCATATTCCGATTGATAACAAAGCAGAGCGAAGGGCAAGTCGGACACCCACCCGACAGAAAAGTCTACATATATAGATGACGATGATGGTGGTCTTCTTCTTCTTCTTCTTCACCTTGAGTGGGACGTTTGTGCTCATAAAGACCGCAACCAAAGCATCATGTCTCTCGGTGGTCGTAAACTTCTATCGTACGTCCCGAGCCAGAGTTTGATATCGCCATGTCAGGTCGAACCAGCTGAATGATTCTGAATCCAGTTTCGGTGTGGATGTGGATGCCGTATCAGGATGGTATGTGCACCATTCACTCACTCCTCTACCCTTTCCCTCTCCAGCTCTGTCTCCGCGTCCATTTCTTGTTCTCCGTGTCCGCTTGCATTACAGCAGAACACCTTTATCCAGCCCATAATACTTCGAAACAGGAGACAGAGTACTGACCCAGACCCCCTCCTCCTTTCAGGCTCGGCTCGTACGGCGGCGAAGATTCTCCAGGCGACATCTCACGAGGCATGTTCGCGGGCGAAGTCGGCGCTCCGCGACTATTGAAACTGTTCAAGAAATACGGGATAAAGACCACTTGGTTCATCCCTGGTCACAGTCTGGATACATTCCCGAAGGAGATGGCGGCTGTCAGAGATGATGGTCATGAGATGTGAGTGGACAGGTTTACAGACGGGTGGGGAGGGGCGAGCAGTGGACAGGGGAGGATGGGTCGAGGAAGGGTTGAGCTGGTGCTGGAATGATAGACGTTGATCGGCTGATCAACGGGGTTTCAAGAGTGTGGAACTGGAAAGTCTATCAAGGTCTCGCAGAGAGGGCTAGGGGAAGGAAGAAATGAACAATCAAGCAGAGAGAAAAGACGACAAGGTGGAAATACTCATTCCCTCCCTTTCCCCAACAGCGGTCTTCACGGCTACTCACACGAGAACCCCACAGCAATGTCTCCTCAGCAACAACGGGATATCCTCGAGCACACGTTCAAGCAACTTACCGAGTTCGCGGGGAAACCACCGGTAGGCAGCGTCGCCCCTTGGTGGGAGGTCAGTAAAGAGGGGACGGAGATGCTCCTCGAGCATGGGATCTTGTACGGTGCGTTGTCCCTCATCAGTGATCTGTCCTATTCCTCGCGATCAAACCTCTTTCTATTCGTAGACTTCAAGTTCCCATCCCATCTCATGCCTGTCACTCCAGGAGATAATGGTTGACCTTTCTGTTTCTACAATCAGACCACTCCTTCCAACACCATGACTGCTTGCCGTACTGGCTCCGTATGGGTGACAGCTGGAAGAACATCAACTACGACGAACCTGCCAAGACATGGATGCAGCCCCTGAAACGAGGCGAAGAGACCGGCATGGTCGAGATCGCCGGTAACTGGGATGTAAGTGTATTTCCTCGCCGGAAGACATCGTCGTCGTGTCAATCGGCGTTTGCGTTCGTGCTTCCTCGCTGACCTACACTACTGATCATATCCCTCATAGCTCGACGATCTACCTCCTATGATGTTCATCAAATCTGCACCCAACTCTCAAGGATTCGTCTCTCCCCAAGTGATCGAGCAGAAGTGGAAAGATCACTTTGAATACTGTTATCGTGAATACCCAGATGGGTTCATCATGCCCATCACCATCCATCCGGATGTTGCCGGTCGACCTCGTAAGTTCACCAATCATAGAGATGTCTGTACAGCTTCCCAAATCAAAAGCCTGCTGACATTCGCTCTTTCTCCCCGCACAGACGTACTCATGATGCTTGGACGATTTATCGAATGGGTCAACACTCACGATGGAGTGGAATGGGTCCCTATGAAGGATATCGCTGAGCAATTCAGGAAGTCCAATCCTGCACCAGAAGGAGCGCTCATGCCCAAGGGATTGTGAAGCTCAATCAGTCGGTAGTGTGGTGCGGTAATGTGAGAAGTATTTGCCTATCAGGTTGCTGCAAGAACGATCATTTGACGCCGATCGGACGGACGGGAGCTTTGAGTGGCACGAAACGTGCCGAGATGTGATAATTCCGCATACTAAGCTCTAATGTTCCATCTAGAATGTTGCTACGGGTTTCAAAGGGTGACTATGGATACAGAAGATCGATCTCGTTGCCCTGCCCCAATGGCAGGAGGTGCGACCGAATAGTAAGATAAGTGGGAAGGAAAGGCGGCGGGGAATTCCATCTAAAGAGCAGCATACAGTGATAGTCCAGTCCGAGACCGAGACTGACGACAGATCGTCCTACGGAAGCGCCTAACCCACCAGATGAAGTGCTATAGAAGCCATCCAACCGCAATGTCAGCATCACACTCTTTCAGTGTCCTCAAGTCCTGTACACTCACGACCAGTCTTTGTCCCTGCGACCGCTCCATTGTCGACATCCCCCGTGTTCTCAAGGTGTTCAAGCTGCTGATCTGTCCCTTTCTTTTCAGCCCCGCCAGGTCCGGTCTCCTGACCTCCGATGAACGTGGCATCGCTGTGTATCCTCCCATCCCCGACTTCTGTGAGATGTCGCGTCGAAGGCGTCCATGACGATGATCTCCAAGCGGGGACTTTGGTCCGGTACAACTCATCGACTTCTTCGAGGGAGATACCTCGGGTCTGTGATCGAGCGTTCAGCTAGATTGTACCTCACTTCATGCCGAAAGATTGGATCGACGACTGACCTCGGGGATCATGAAGAATACGTAGACGAAGGCGAAGACCAAGCAACCGCAGAAAACCAACAGTATCCTGTTGTAAGACCAGGGCATGAGCATGACGAGCATGACGTGTGATTGCAGGGCGAGAGCTGTGACTCACAAAGGTCCGATGTCGTCGGCGATCAGAGGTGAGAAGTAACTCAACAAGAAGTTCCAGAGCCAGTTAGTGGCAGCTGAAGTTGTTTGTCGGGCGTCAGCTCTGAAATGAACGGGCTCAAATCCCGAGAGGTGGTAGAAAACACTTGCCTGCCAGTGCAATACATTTAGGTCGTACTCTGAGAGGGAAAGTTTCGCCAAGTAACACCCCTGCGCACAATTAGGCAAGGTCAGCCCGATCTCCAGTCAACATTCGGCGACCGCGACGAGATTGAGGATCAGACTTACAAGGAGTTGGTCCCCAGAACAAACTGTAGAACGAGACATGGATGACCGCAAAGGCCACCAACACCTGACCTCCGAGCTTGGTCTGCTTTTCCGTCAACCCGGCGACGTCGGTATAGAAGTGCCCGACCAGACCCGCAATGATGGCGCATATCGCTTGAGCGAGAGAACCGATCAATAGTGATTTTCGGCGTCCGACATGCTCGATCGTCCACATCGCTGGAAGGACCATGGCGAGTGAAACTCCACCGAGAACCGTTTGGATCTCTGAGGTTGGAACGAGTTGTCAGCATTAACATATCTCAGCATGATTTGAGGTTCTGAAATGGTTTGATCGTCTACGATGATACTGACCGTACGAGTTGAGTGAGAGTCGAGCGTTCTCGAAGAAGACGGGACCGTACTGTGGAGTGGGAGGATCATCAACCAACTAGAACAAAGCTTGATCTCGCAGAGTGTAGCGGTTGACATACGTAGTAATAGAAGTTTCTGTAGGTTGACCAGATCAGTCAAGGTGTCTGTCTGTGGGTAATCAAAGTGCCACTCACTGTCCATTGAGCTGCTGAAGAAACTGGATCATACAGCCGTTCAGAGTTCTCTTCCACACTTTCAGGTGAAGACCGACGTCAGTTTTGCTCCTTTCCTGCTCGCTGCCACATCTTGTCCAAACCATTTCCAAATTGTGCAACGGAGAGGGCAACCGGTACTCACTCGCAGATCTCATACTGAACGCTTCCATCCAACCCGCCTTCCCACCCTCGTTCTCTTCCTTGATAGCCTGTTCCAACTCCACCAGCACCTCCCTCGTCAAAGGATCATCGACCTCGCAATCGTTCAGACTCGCAATCGCTTTCAACGCCTGCGTCTCTTTTCCTTTGCCGAGGAGAAGACGTGGTGATTCGGGGAGTAAGACGGCTCCGCCCATTAGAAAACCGCCCCATATCAGTTGGAGCCCGATGGGAATTCGCCAAGATGCAGAGTTTTTTATGTGGTGGCTGTGATTAGGAACGACAATCAGCGAACAAGTCCGGATCGAATGGTCGCACAGGCATTGGGAGGCGTAGCTTGGTTTGCGCTGACCATGGACTGCCACTCACGTTCCGAGATCAACAAGGTAGGCAAGGAAAAGGCCCGAAGCGATCTGTACCTGATACAAGACCAATAACGTCCCTCGCAGCTTCTTCGGAGCAGCTTCACCAATGTACAGAGGCACGATAGCTGAAAGGGCGCCGACACCGAGACCAGCCACAAAACGACTAGAGATAAAGGTCAGCGTGAGAAGAGATGGTAGAGAAGATGGAGTGGTCGTGGACTTACCCCGCGGTGAGTTGTCCCAGACCGAAGGAGGATACTTGGATGATGACACCGATTGTGAACTGGGTTTACATCATCAGCAACAGCCTCTTCCGAGTAACCCAGGTCGATAGTAGCTCAACACCGAGTTTGTGTCAACCCAGATAATGGGACAAAACTCACAATGGCCGACCAGAAAAGGATGGAACCTTTCCTTCCAATTGTGTCACTCGTGAAACCTTCATCACAGGAAACAAACATCAGTCCATCATCACCGTTGCAAAGTATGAGACACGTGCTCGACTCACTCTGCAAAAGAGCTCCGAAGAATGTACCGGCGGAAAGAAGGGATGTGATGATACTTTGATTCTGGGATGAAAGGGCGCTGGCGCCAGGTTGCATGTGTGCGACAAAGTCGGGCTGTGAAGGTAAGTGAAGAGAGATGCGTCAGTTCTGGGTGTGTGTCCGGATGAGGCCGGATACAAACGTACCATAATCAGACATCCTGAGATGTAACCGATCTGTATTGTGCGGTCTCGGTCAGTCCTCTTGTGCATGTTGGCTCTCAACACGGCAACACATACATCGTAGCCGAAGACCCAACCCCCAACTGCATGAGCACATCGTCAGCACGAGTAGTGATTCCCTGTCACTCCTTTTTGCCGTCCAACTCACACGCTGCAAAGAAACAGAAGATGATCGAGCGTCTCATCTTGCTCGTGCTCGTATCCGTGTTCTTGCGCACTCGAAACTCAAACTTGACGTCCAGTCTTGTCCAAGGCCAATTGTACGAAGGACAACCACTCCAGTGCTGGTCAATTCTTCCAATTCTTCGTCCACACAGACAAGTGAAGATACAAGAAGAAGTTGAATTCTCTCTCCCCTCAGTAGTCAGCATCGACCACTACTCATATATATACCTCGCCAGTTTCCGAATCACGCCTCATGCGACCGGCCCTTCGACCCTTTGGTGTTTCGTCGTCGCCCCATAGGGCGCATAGGGACCCCGTAAAGCATGATTTGTGCATCACTGCGCATCGGGTGGGCGGGCGGGCCGGCCTTGATCTCTCACCATCGTTAACGTTGTTTTGGTCAAGAATTGAAAGAGGACGTCAAGATCGAGACGTCATCAATCTGCCCTCCCCTCGAGCCCTCGCGGATGCCCCGAGGGCCTCCCGCGTGCAAGGATCAGTGATCAAGACAGCCCCGGTCCCTCTTCAGGATGAAGTTGAAAATCTCAGGAGACCGGAAAAGGTTGTCGTTTGGATGATCAAGGACTTGGCCTTTTGCCTACGGCCGAAGAGACGAGAACAGGGACCATGTCATGCGGTACGTAGGGTGCTTCTCAATCTGTTCACAACAACCCTTCTTAATTCTGCCATACGACAACCGCCTTAGCTTCTTCTTGTCCCTCGCAGAGACCATTCCGTGTCTCGATGGAGATGACGGAACCCACGGGGCTCTGGACGAGAAGCAGAGGGGGCATTCGCAGTCCCCCGACTTGCGTTGGTCGGATTTTTTTGGCTCTCGACGAAAGGTTCCCATATGGACTTTGTGGATTAGCGTGGTTTTAGTTGACGTCAATGGCTGCTGGATGAACAGCCGCCGGTAGTTTGATCTGTGCTAATTTCGGCAACAACTCGTTCTTTGCGTTTCGAGACGTACACAGGAGACAATAGTCAGTCATTTCTTGTCGAGTGGAGGTCTGACGTCCTTGTGATATAGTCGGAAGAGTAGAAGCCGTTCTTGTCGGCTGTCTTCGAGGAAGCATCAGGGATCCACTTTTTATGGGCTCTGGTCTTGAACGCTTGACATGCTCGGCTTGGTCAATCTGGTCGACTCGACGATACTAGGACGTGTTCATGCATACTGCTGACATGACTGCATACACGCGCCTCGAGTCCGTCCCCTTGTACGGCGATAGAAGCTCATCGCTATGCATGTCATCGACTTCTCAAAAGTCTGCCTCTACTCTCCTCTAGCTCGCCAAATCCCAACCTCTCCATCTTCTCCACCGGCAACCAGAACCTCTCCATCCCAGTCCAATGCCAACAATCTCTCGCCCAAGACCTTTCCGTTCTTCGTGACCTTTCGCTTCTCTGCCACTTCTCCCGCTTTCGTCTGAGCCTTTGAAACGGAGAACAGGGCGTTCTTGGGCGATCTGATATCCCAAATTTGGACGATACCAGAGTATGAGGCAGATGCAAGGGTGAATGTCGAGGTTGGGTGACAGGTGATGGATGGGATGGGTGAGGATGTGGGGAGGGTGAGCGAGATGAGCGACGTGGCTGCAGTTTCCGGTGCGTTGTCAGATACAGTCACGGCGGGAACAAAGTAAGACAGTCGACCGCATTTGGGGCTGCATGGAAGAGCGAGAAGAATGCAGACTCACCTTGTCGAGTGTCCCAGAGGCAGATGGTCCTGTCCATGTTACCAGTAGCTAGTGTGCCATTCGCTTGGAACTGGTCTATGCATATAGCTGACTTGTCCGCTGGTCCTTGCTGCGAAGGAGAAACATACACCGTTAGCTCAAGACTCAACGGCAGCGCTATCATCTTGCACTCCATATGTTCGAGCCGCAACGACACTCACCCTCAAGACACCGGCTGCACCAGTATCGACCTCCCAGCCTCTCACACTACCGTCCCACCCAGCACTCCAGACCTTTCCGCTATCCAGTTTATCCCACACCAGACCACCAACTCGCCCCTGATGTCCCCTCAAAACACCATCGGGCGCTCTTCTCCACCCGCCTATTCCTGTCGAATCACCGTCCGTCAATCCTTCTATAGGGGCTTTCTCCATATCTTTCTCAAGCTTTCTCCTCTTCTTGTTGTTTTGACCGGGGAGATAAGACATGGGATCCGCCGCAACTTGATGTTCCGTCGGTTCTTCTTCGGGAATGACGTAAAAGTTCAAGTTACCGTCCCAGGATGCAGAGAAGAGTTCTCGACCTGTGGAGCTGCCGACAACGGAAGAGATGGGAGAGGTGTGGCCATACAAAGTGTACAGCTCTCGAGGAGGGGATGTCGAGTCGGGTGAGAGAGAGGGGATGGTGAAGACGTGGACTTGTCGGTCGATACCTCCTGCTGCGAGGAGGATGTTCTCTGTCTGAGTTTGAGGTGAGAGCCAGGTGCAGGATGATGCTCCAAGAGAGGTAGGTAGGGGCAAGGTGTGTAGCGCATCTGGGGAAGATGTTGATGCGGATGAGAGAGGAAGGATCTGCACGTGTGAGAGATACGAGGAGAGAAGAACATAGCTGTGAGAGGAGTCAGCTGGAATGCATAAGAGCCATCGCTTGCATACTCAAGCTCACCCTTTTCGTCCGAGGCTCAGACCTGATACCCAATCTTCCACCTCTACTCTCCCAGCCTCTTCAGGAGGCATCACGCTCCTGACATATTCCACATCGATCTGACTCTCCTCATCATTCCCCCTATTCTTCTTCACCCAGCTCTCCAAGCTTCCCCTCAACACCTCACCGTTGACCAAGAAATCGAAGGGCACGGGTTTCTTCCCATGTTCAGGGGTGTTCGAGAGGACTTTGTTGATCAGTTCTGAGAGTTGGAACCGTCGCCATTGAGCCGGGATGAGATAGGTAGATTGGGGGATGGCATCGGATTGTGATCGTGTGAAGAGGTTGATGGGTAGTTGTCGATTGGCGGAAGACGAGGACGAGGTAGATGCCAAAGGCATCGAGTGGTCTGACATGGTGATCGTGGCGCTGGTGAGATGCAATGATCTGCTGATGCTGAAGGAGTGAACAAGGTAACGACGAATGAAATATTCCAACAGGTTGCGGTCGTGGACATTTCTGAAATTTCCAAAAAGCAAACCTGATCAACTCACCCGTGCCAGGAGTAGGGATAGCAGGACATCGTGAGAAAGCTGAGGGTCAGACCACGTGACACGAATTGATCGCAGCCTCGTAAAGAGGTTTCATTCATAGTTGTCATCTACTAGCTATGCATGTCGTTCATCTGCGTCAAAAGCAAGATGCAACAGTTCCCGACCATCTTACCACCACCACCACTCCCCGACGGATCAGAAGCGCCTGCACGATCCGCAGAGAAACATGCCAACCTCGTGCGATTTCAATCTGAGTTGGAGGTGAGAGACTTTGTTGTCGTCTCCGTAGTCATAATAGAGGTCTCTGTCCGAATGTGTAGTAGTCTTGAAACCGTGTTACGAGGTTTGTTGGAGCTGATGTATGTGGTTGATAGTTCGTGCAATGTCTTGCTCATCCTCAATACCTACACGAGTTATCTATACAAGGGTATCTATCCAAACCGCCCTTCTTGACATACCTCGAATACCTGGAATACTGGAGATCACCTGAATACGTGAAGTTCATAACGTACGTCTATTTCCTCTTCATCCCGTCCCGTCTTGTCGTTGTCTTACTTTCTATGATGACCGAGGGGGAACAAGAGCTGATCGGCGTCGGACTCCCAGATATCCAACATGTCTAGTCTATCTGACTTTACTTCAGACGGAACTGTTCAAAAGTAGATTGAACGATATGGGATTCATCAACGAGCTGATACGAGTCGGTACGAGACATCATGAGACGTGGTGAGTTGCTTCTCTTCTAAGCTATATAATCCCGAAAGCCCATGCTCGCTCTTCAGCCGTACATTCCCGCACCGTGTTGTGGAATTCTACGTATGATTACTTGGACCGATCGCTGATCGTTTTGATCTTCTAGGCGCGTGGAGAAACCACCGTCGCCAGAGGCCCCAACCGAAGAGGATCCAAGTCAGACGATCGATCATGGTGCCGACGACGACGAACGCGACGATAATGATGCGAACGAGAAGAAGAATGGAGAAGGCGATGGGGCACCTCGCGGAAGACGGAAAGGCGGCGGTCAAGGTCATGCCAAGGGACGATCCAGCCTGAGCAGTGTGACTGGCATTCCGCCTGTGTAATCTCCATTAGAGGTGGACGTCAGGGATTTGCTGTGTAACGACCGCTATGACGATCATGATGACAGTGGCATAATTACTATGAACATGTATGGGTATCTATACACACCCTCGATGGTGTTTTTGCGTCATGGTCTTGTCCCTGTCATAACTCATGTCGTCGGGCTCACAAACCCTAAGCAGCATCCATCGCATCACCCATACCCCAGCTCGCCGCAGTACCTGTTCCACCCATTGTGTCCACGGCTAACAGGTTCACGATCGGCTTATCCTTTCTACTCAAAGCTCGGAGCACGTCCTGCGCTAAGAAGCCGCCTAGCACAGCTAGTGTCGGCGCGAAGAAGTGTGTGGCGTGAGTTGCGAGATGTCTACATTGACCACACGGATCAGCTCGATATGCAAACAAGCGGCAGATGAGCAGAGAACTCACTCGATCATGTCAGCTTCGATTGACGGCAAGGCCTTGGAGTTGACGCCCAACTCCACTCGTATTCTTTCCGCAATGTCCTTAAGCTCGGCAACTTGGCCCTCACCTCCTATAGGCAACACTCCCTTCTCATTCTCATAACTCCATAAGGCTACAAGCAAGATATTAACACGGTTCATCTCAAGCTTGGTATGCTGACAAACCCACCTAGAAGGGCGATTGCAAGGCCCGGTTGCGCCTTCTTCGTTGTACCCCTTGTCAAGCCTCTGAATGGACTGCCTCCTTGGTCTGTTTCCGTCGAAGCTTTCGACCATCCTAAAGAGGAAATAGCAGTGCTGAGGGATGAGTATGACAGAGATTTCTTCGCGATACCGGACGGAAGGCTGCATCATCACTTGTTAGCTAATACACAGTGAAAGAAGAATCACAGGAAAAAGCGGACGAATGGCAGAGGAAGACGACTCACTTGACGACATATTCGTATGACTCTCCTAGGTCGGCAAAGACGTAACCGTAGAAGCCATATGTCCCCGCACCGTAAAACATTGTCCCGGCCTTTCTCGCTGCGGAGTCGATCGTTTCCTGTAGGTTGAAAACATCAGTCACTGGCCATTCGACCCGTCCACAGCTTACACTCTCCTTCTCTACAGATCACAGTCAAAAGCTGCACGTACCATCAGACTTCGTGTCAAGTCGCAAGCGACGACGACATCAACCTTCTCCTTCTTCAGCAACTCCACCGTCTCTTCCTCTGATCCGCCCACGAACGGTTCCAGAGTGTCCAGCTTCGTCAGTGATACCAGCGGATTCAGCGAGGCTATTTGAGGCAAAGCAGCTTCTGTCCTCTGATCCGCGATTTACAAACGTCAGCTTCTTGTCTTGGCCTTTCCACAATCAGCCGGATTTCGAAAGCTCACAGATTTCCCTACCGCCCCTTCTTCTTCTCTGAACAAGAATCCAGTCCCCAAGTCTTCTTCGGCGACAACTCCGCCATCTGCAATGATCAATCGTCCGATACCTGCCAACACGAGATTCTTGATGGTCTCATGGGCCAAAGAGCGGAGTGAAAGGATGAGCACTGTCGAAGAGCGCATACTAAAGTTTCCCAGAGACACATTCGGGTCAGCCTATCCTCGTCCTCAAACTGCAAAATTGCCGAGACCTGAAGCATGGTGTACGATGGACATACCGATTTTGAGCTTCCAGACCCCATAATCGGATTTGACGATCATACAATGATGCTTCGTCTGATGAACGAAAGGTCGACTGATGAGCTCATTGCCGTGCTAGATCAGACACACATAAGAATCTCACCTTCTGTTATTTGTCCGTTGGTGAGCGGTTGCTGTTGAGAGGAAGTCGATGGGTCGCTCATCGTGTCTTGATTGCTCTTGACCCAGCGGAAGAGAAGGTGAAAGGAAAGTTGAAGACAGAAAGACACAATCAGCTATGATGGAGGTGTCGACCAGCGTAATGTGCCTGATATAGACAGCTAACACGTGATCTTTGTTTTGAACTTGATGGTTCATCGGAGAATCAGGCTCAACCCTAAATTTCAGATCGTCCACCGAGATAGGTCCAGCTTTGGATATCTGATTGATCAATTGATGCATTTGTAGCATTGTCCATAATCCCAGCGAACCTTTGGAGCGAGATGGTGACAGTGAAGAAGAGCACAAAGTTCGATCCGGCCGCTCATCTGAGTAAGCATGGATGGCAAGGGAAGGGAACAGGTGGGTCACGTCTCTCAATCTCCTCTGGTTTCTCCCTTCCACTTGAGACTTCATAGGGCAAGCGCAGATTTGAGCTGACAGATTGACCGTTGTCTTCCCGCTACATTACAAATCTCGCATTGATCATCATGCGCTACCGTACCGTACTTTCCGTCGGTGCGCGGGGTATGACTCTACGACATGACAGCCCTCAAACACGGTCATGCCACCCGACCACTTGCCGTCGTGCAGAAGAAGACTTTATCGGGGATAGGTAAAGATCGAGACGAGGCCGTACCATTCTGGGACCAGTGAGTGATACGATGCTTTTCATATGGAATATATCACCCAATGACCATGACTGCGCCCCTTTTCACGTTGTAATTCACCTCGATTGATTACCTTCTGACACAATAGCTAACCCCACGTCTGTGAAATAGCATATTCGCCGCGACAGCAGCTACCCTCTTCTCCCCTTCTCCCTCCTCCTCACCCGGCCCTGGTCCGAGCTCTTCCGCCCAACCCAATGGAAACGGGAAATGGGCCACTCTACCTCCTATATCCGTGACAAGTAACGGAGTTCCCACTCGATCCACTGTAGTACAGACTCCTCAACCGGCGAAATTGTCGATCAATGCCATGGCAAGATCGGGAAGGGAGTTGGCTAGGAGAGGATTGTATAGTCGGTTTTTAAGAGGGAAGGTGCTCGTTTATGAAGAAGAAGAAGAAGAAGAAGAAGATTTGCAGGGAGCGAGTGTCAAGGCGATTGGGAGTGGGAGTGGGAGTCGGAGTCGGGATGTCATAGCCGGTCGGCCAGGGGATGTGAAGGTGGAAAGGAGCGGAGACAACGGAGCGAAAGAAGAAAAGCAAGAGAAGAAGAGTAAGAGTAAAGGGAAAGCAAAGGCCGAGGCGGAAGGAAATGTCGAATTGGCAAACGAGAGCAAAGAAGAACGCAAAGCTAGACGAGAAGAGAGAGCGAGACGGAAAGCTGGGAAAAAGGTGAAGTCGTCAGAGTCATCCGTCGATGGTGCGGAGGATGAGAAATTGAAGGGCAAGAAGAGAAAGAGGGAGGGCAAAGCGACTGGAAAGGAAAAGACGAACGAGAAGAAGGAGGAGAAGAAGAAGGAGAAGAAGAAGGAGAGAGGCGAGCAAGAAGCCAAGGAACAGGTTGACGATGTGGGCGTGAAAAAGTCAGAAAAGGAGAAGAGGAGACGGAAAGACGACGAGCTCGAGGTCGAGCAGGCCGAGAAGAAGGTCAAGAAGGCCGAGAAGAAGGTCAAGAAGGCCGAGAAGAAGGTCAAGAAGGGTCAAAGCAAAGCCTGATCTATATGACATGATACCCTTTCGACGACTTTGCTACGTTCAGTGATAGGTGTTACGATGTGACGATTTCACCAAGTCCAGGTCGAAATCATGAACATGATGTCATGAAAGCATTATACTTTCTAGTCAAAATAAGTACAAGCAAGAGATACGGTGACAACTACATCAAGCTTGTCTCCCATTCCACACCCACCCATTCCTCTCCGAAGCCTACGCAATCCCTCTCACATCCATACACTAAGACAGTCCCCCATTCCATCTCGCCCTCCTCTTCAGCAGCAGTCTTATCCTCTCCCTTGACACCCGCTGCAAGCCGTTCCAGCTCTTTCTTCCTCTCTTCTTCCGACAACGGTTTCGAATCCTTCTTTTCCTCTGAGGGCTTGCCGTTCGTCGTAATTGCATTAGGCTTGAGAACGGTGATGAGAGATGGCACGAGCTGAAGCTCGAATGTCCTCTTCGATTTGCATCGTGGACAAGGGGGAACAGATGAAGGGTTGTATATAGAAGCGAGGTCGAGCTCTTCATCTTTCGCTAACGGTTTCTCGGCACCAGGGAACAGACGTTTACATATCGGTGATTGGGTAGAATACGGTAGGGGCATCCCACCGAGCTCGTATCTGCGCCACAAACATGAGATGCTGCTAGACCGTAAAGGTGAAACATAAAGAACTTACCTCAAGACCTGCTTGGCACCGCCCTCGGCAGCCTCCAACCTTCGCACAAAGTTTTCAAACACCTCATCGACGCCCTTCGGTAAGATCTTCTCCCACGCTTCCTCCAGTCCGCCATTTTGAGCGATAGCCTCATCATCAGAATCGTCATCCTCGTCCATCTCGACGTCTTCGACAGGGGGTATGTATTCGTCTAGCGTGGAGAGATACTGGGCAGGTTGATAGGCGGGCAATGGAGGTGCCAGTGTCTGACTGGCAGACTCGCTCGAGGAAGAGATAGACAGGGAGGAAAGATCGGGTGCTTCGGAGGACGTTGCGGGAGCAGCGAAAGGATTTGAGGTCGATGTTGGTGCCCCAAAGAGCGGCTGCGCCGTGCCAAAAAGAGCAGAGCTATTGGGTGTAGAATCCGCTGACAACTTTGAGAAAACAAATCAGAGCTGCTTCTTCAGGGTTGCTACACTTGCAGCTCACTGTGAACGGGTTCTTCCTCGCCTTCTCTCTCTCTGCCGCGGCTACCGTCTCCGCAGCTGCCCGCTGCTCTTCCACATCACGAACATACTCCTCGTTCCGGATCGATGCTCGGAAAGCTCGTATACTGAAAGAAGAGTCATGTGAGCTAAGGTGTTCGCCATCGCAGAGGGTAGACTTGAAGCTCACCTTCCTTCTCTCTTCTGACATTTGACCCTCGCACAACCCCAGACATATACAGTTCTGTCATTTTCCCCGCCCTCAGGTGGACAGTAAACCTGCGCTAAGAGTGGCATGGGTTTGTGACATACGCCACATCGTACTTCTTCGGGCAAAGAGGCCGATGCAGAAGAAGGAAGAGGTGGGAAAGTGGGGTAACCGCCGATGAGAGATACGCAGTGAGATTTCAAGTCAGGGTGTGAAGAAGGAATGGGACCGTCTGGAAGAGCCAGGAGAGTATTGGTATAGAGGGAAGACGAAGATGAGGATGATGAGCCCGCAGGCGAAGAAGGGGACATTTCTCGGCCGCCGGATAATGACTTGGCCAGCTGCTTGAGACCACTACGTTCCAGTCAGTCCCGCTTTCCACGTAAAATCACTAGACAGGTGAGGAAATGAGGTTTTCGAAACAGGTCCAAGCTTTTTTCTCTTGTGATAGAGCTCAGAAGATAAAGTCGCCAAACTAGTATAAGAATCGTCACCGTCATTTCCCCCAACCACACAATCCTCCAACAAGACCCACTGAGCCTTCCGTCCACACGAGGATCGATCCCTCCTCCCTCAGAACGAGGGGAGAAAGATCGATCGGGACGGAAGAGCGGGGTTGAAGGATTGGAAGAGGGAGAAGAGACTAGGTCTCGTCATCGGTGTTCATCACTGCTCATCACCTGCGAGAGGTGAAAGCTTGGACCTGTGTGGGGAGAGGGAGAAGAGCAGGCATACGTACAGGCTCAATCTGGGTTTCGGTATGTGTAGTGAAGTCTTGATGGAAGAGCAAGTGAGAAAATGAAACCGAGGCATTTTGCGTCCCAAATTTCTGGCATGAACGACCAAGCCGTGATAAGCTGCAGCCAGAGAAGAGGCCGTTTTAATGCCACGTCACAGAAGTTGTCCCCGGCTCACCTACAACCGATACGTCCACTTTGTTCGTGCTCAGCTCGAATGGATGATCGTGTACTCGCATGCTCTCATGACGACCCCCATGGATCCTGCCCGGCCAGACCCAGAGCAAGGCCGCCTCTTGGTCATCATATGTGCGAGGTATGTTTAGGCGTCAATCGCATCAAACGAATCTCGGTTACGAGTCTGTGCTGACAGATGGCACTTGACTATTACGCCCAGATCTGTCTGCACGCTGTCTTTCCACAACTGTGCTCGTATTGAACGATGGCGAGAGGAGACTGTCTGATATCACGACCACGAAGGCTGTCTGTGCCTTGAATCCATCCCCACCTCGGTGCGAAATGGAGCGTGTGTCTGGGTGGGGCAAGACAGTCAACTGAAAGTGAGGGGGAATGTCCGCAACCGTGTCAGGCTCGATGTCCGTATGAATGCATAGTATCTGCAACACATTTCCAGAGGGCAGTCAGGCAGTTACATTAGCATACGAATGGTTTCTCTGGCAGTATCGACACCGAGTCGTCTTGTAAGCATCCTTCGGCATCTGTCAACCGTATACACAAACACGTGTGGGTGGGTGGGGAAAAACAATATACTGTACATTGACACCTTTCCTTTCGTCTTTCCTTTCCTTTCCTTTCCGTATCATTCAACCTTGTATCCTTTCCTTTGTTCTCTCTTTCTAAACTAGCACACTCACTTTTCTTGTCCTTTGTTCTCACGTGTGGACGATCCGAACGGGCTCAGCTTCCTTGGCGTCTTCCCAGCGACATCTTTTCTCCGTTCGGGGGTCAGTCATGCAGCAATGGACTTCTAGTTCTCCTTTATGGCCTAAAGCCTTTTCACACCCCCACCCACCTTTTGATCCTTGGGTGACACCTTCCCGTGACTATCCCGCTCATGGCACATGGATCTACGACTTGCCAGCCTCGACTCCAAAGGATGATTCTCATGACCTCACGTCAGCCTCCGACCCGTTAACCACCGCTTGCTCCTCAGAGTCCTTTCCATTCTTTCCTCCGACCCCCGCTTCTCTCCCTCCCGCTTTCACACCGTTCCTTTCGGTCGCTCAACCCGACTCAAGCTCACCGGAACCGGTGTCTACCGGAGCCGAAGCAGCAAGGGACGATTCGAAATCGGTCCATCTGGAGAAAGCGAGGAGGGTGAGGAAGACGAAGAAGAGAAGAGCAGACGAGGACGGCACTTCGGCTCAGCAGACAAAGAAAAGGACTCGGGGTCCTTGCAGAGGTGAGTACTGTACAACTGAATAATAACCGAGATGTTCTCGTTCAGCTGATACCCTAACAGCGTACCGCAAGGGCGCCGAGAAGGCACGCGGGCCTCCCTCTTGGTGGACGGCACCAAAGGGAAGCACCGACCTTAACCAGCTGACGGCAGCCAGCTCCACCACCGTCGCACATCCATTCTCCGCCACCCCGACCGCAACCCTTCCCTCACTCCCAGCTTCCTCTCCATGTCTTCCTCTTTCCACCGACCCCTGTCATCCTTCAATCGCTTTATTCGACCAATGGCTTTACGAAGGTCGGCACGAGATTTCAAGCATGGTGCCTCAGCCGTCCAGCGATGGTAGCCGTGATGGCTCCATCGCGACCCCACCACCCTCTTTCGCGGCATTGAACTTCGACCTCGATGCAATCTTCCCTATGCCGGAAGGGGACGAAGCGGATCTCTCATTTTTGGCAACCTTGGCGGGGAGAGGGAGTCAGACCGAGGATTCGTTTGTGAGTATTCTCCACGTCTGTCAGTACATAGCAACACCTGTTGAATTGGTCCGCCGTAGTCCAACCTCAACTACCACGGCGGGCGAAAGGAGTGAGTGCGAGCTTCAAAGAGGCAATCCCAGAAGAGCAGCCCAACACAACTAACAGACGGCAAGATAGTATTGAGAAGGCAATATTCCAACATGGTGAAAGGTTACACTAGCCTTTCGGCTCGTGTGATTCCAGCGACCTTCCCGCCGGCAAGTACGGAGAATGCATGTATATAGAATGACATGAACGCCGAACAAGGCCCCCGGGAACGCCACCCGCTGTTCCAATTTTTCCCTATTCATGTCTCGCCACCCGAGCTGTGTACTGTATGCCGCGACTGTTTTTGTTCTTTTTGTTCAGTGGGACGGCAAATTGCCTGCGCAGAGAAAAAGGGCTTTTCCTATCATGATGCGGTGCAAATAATTGCCTCCAGTGCAAAGGATTGTTTTCTCGTTCTTGGCTCTCGTTACCGCTCAGTCGACGCAAGCACGAGGTCAGCCTGAGCAACAGCTTCGACGAGTGGACAATCGAACACGAATCACAAGGCGCAAAGTCACATCCACCGTCAAAACATTGATCAACAGACTCTAGAGTACCTTGAACATCGCTTTCTTTGCTACATCCGCTCTTCACTTTCATACCTCAACCTACGTTGGAAACATCTCTTCCTATAACCTCAACAATTGAGAAACATCACATCGATTACACCGGACCACATACCGAGTCCATCATCGACTCAACCCGAGTCATCTGATCGTAATCGCAGCGGACATTTCTGAACAACACCCAAACCACCTTCGTAGCTCTCAACTCATTTGATCCTTCCTTCCCTCTGCATCCAACTCTTTGCTGGTCCCTTGGATCGACTTTACGAGTCTGGTGCTAATCCATCTACTACAGACGAAACACGATGTCAGGTCAGAGGTATACGCCGGTACCGGGGTTTGGGGCAGAGCAGCGGAATTCAGGATATGGTGAGTGCTTTGTTATTCGAATCGGGGTGAAAAAAAAACGTCTGTCGATGTCAGGGGGAGGGGGGCAGACATCATTCCCGAATGATTTCAAATGGTCAACAACGTGATCATGATGGTGTGCTGCATAGATGAGAGGGATGTCATTATCCAGAGGATATTGGAAAGTCAACCAGGCAGGACTAATCTGTCAACAAGACGCAGTCACTCCTCATATCTATACTGACGAGAAGCACTCCTTTCACCCACCAACCCTTTCTCCCCTTACTTGGATCTGGGCATTGCTGAATCATTGCGACAGTCTGCATAGCTGGACTGTGCTGACATATATCGTTTTCGCCTTTCTCTCGTCTCATGGTCTCACCTGCACTGAATCCAACGGCAACTTGGCATCAATAACGTCTCTTGGTCCGGCTTGGCTTGACAGGATTTGACGATTACGATTCGAGATATCCCACTGTGAGTCTGAGATCTTACTGTTACAACTGCTACTGTTACCTACTGTATCAAGATTTTCGTTCAAATACCTGACATGCCTTTGTATCCGCAGCCTCAACGTCTCTCGTCCTATTCCACTACCCCCTTTCACGATCGAACACCTTCAACACAATCATTCAAAGAACTGCCGCCGCCTCCTCACTCGGCAACCGTTCCCACAGCAGGTCTCACCATGCCTCTCATGTCTGAGTTTCCTTCATCTTCTCGTGCTACCACCGGCCCGAGAGGAGGTTACTTCGACCCCACATCACGACAAAATATCCCGTCAGAACACTATTATCCAATGTCCGACCCTTCTACATTCACGGACACTCGACCTGCCAGATCGGGGAACAAGAGAAAGATGTTGATATGGGGAGGAGCGATCTTGGGTGTCCTGGCTCTGATAGGTATCATCGTGGGAGTTGTAGTCAGCCAGGTCAAGAAGAACAACAACAGCAGCGGCAACAGTAGTGGAAGTTCCGCATCCACAAATGGCACGAATGGATCGACTTTGAGTAACCCGAATGATCCGAGCAAGTTCGCGAAGGATAGTAATCTACATCAAAGCTTTTGGGGATTTGCCTACACACCTAATGTGAGTGAGGCTTGGTCATACATACACATCGTAAAGATATGACCGAAGCTGATGACCGGCCGTTCGGACAGCTCGCTCAAGTGCCATGGTGCGGTGCAACCCAGACCAATGTCACAAGAGATATCCAAGTGAGTGGCCTCATATCATCAAATCGTAACGACCAAATTCATGCTGATGTATCGATTCAGCTACTCTCTCAAATCACCACTCGTTTACGATTGTATGGAGCAAACTGTAATCAGACGGCCTTGGTCCTACAGGCGATCCAGGATACGAAAGTCAACATGACTGTCTGGCTTGGCATATGTACGGTGCTTCCATCTTTTAGTGTATCGGTACGCGCTGACACCCATGAACAGATGTCGACTCTAATCAGACCGCCTACACGACCCAGCTGGAGGCCGTCACAGATGCATTAAAGACTTATGGAACAGATCATGTCTCTGGGGTCAGTTATGCTGGTCCTGAAGATACTCTAGACAACGAGGCTCACGTCACGTCTACCTTAGGTCACCGTTGGAAATGAGTACATTCTCAATACTGCTGGTACGACGAGTACCACCTCTTCCGCCTACATCTCATCGGTCGGAGAGATCACGGACAAGATTGCCGAAGTCAACACCACAATTCAAGGTTTAAATCTAAGCAAGACCCTCCCGATCGGGACTTCTGATGCGGGCAGTATCATGAGCACGAGGCTGGCCTCTGGTGTCGACTACTTTATGGCGAACGTCCACCCGTAAGTTCTCCCCATCGTTTTCATAGTCTCCCAGCTAATACGCCTTTCCGGTGATCAAGGTGGTTCGGATCACTCCCGATCGACCAGGCTGCAGAATGGACTAACACTTACTTTCAAGAGACCGACGTAGCTGTAGCCGCTACCGCTGATAACAACCCCACATGTTATATTGCGGAGACGGGCTGGCCTACACAATCTATGAATGCTTCAGAGGCGAATGATGGAGCAGGCAGTCCGCAGGGTGATGCCAGTGTCGCGAATCTGCAGAGTAAGCCGAAGAAATATTGGTCTTTGAAGGCATCAGCTGACAGACCTACAGCTTTCTTGGACACTTTTGTTTGTCAAGCAAATGCCAATGGCACTGAATACTTTTAGTGAGTCGAGTCGAGATGATTGATCGCGCTATCGAGGCAGAAAAGCCTGACGATCACGGTCCAGTTTCGAAGCGTTTGATGAGCCTTGGAAGGCGTGAGTCACGTTCCGACATTGCCGAAACCGTAGAGCTGATCGGACTTGTGATGTAGCCAATTCGGCGGGGTTGAACCGTACTGGGGTTTGTTTGACTCGAACAGAAACCTCAAGGAAATCAAAATCCCTGTTTGTTGATGCGAGGCGGGACATGAATCCGAAATTTGTTCACTTTTCGGCGTGGGCAGCGACTGGACCACTGCATGTAGCTGGAGCAAAAGTCTCGAAAGGGTACCATTTTTGGTGTCATGTCTGTATTTGATAGCTTTGAAGTCGCACAGCTCTGGTGTGTGTATGACCATTGGAATGGACGATATGAGTGACAAATACGTTGCACCGGCTTTCGAATCCCGATAGGTTTTTTCCTCGGCGAGTGTAAAGTGTAATCGGATTTGAGCGACAAAGTTTCGGATAAATTACCATTACAGGACTTTGCTGTTCTTCGGCTCTTTCTTGGGCCGAAGTCGGCTCTTTTCGAGTGGTGAGAAGTAATGATGTGGGGAGAGCGGGTGATTGAATCATGAGCAGGACTGTGACTAGTGAATCGGTCGGTATCTTCCATTCCTCATCCATCTTTGATTCCGACATCACTTCACCGTACAGCTTTTGTGTGATTACAGAGAGAGAGAGAGAGCAAGCAAAATGAGCGCGACTGCTACCACTGTACAACAGATCAATGGAGGGGGTCAGACTGCTGGATATCTGAAACTGAGAGGAGGGGACGAGTATCTCAAGCAGCTCGATGAGAAAGGGGTGAGTGCGATCAGCCCCTTCTGCACCGACTGGGCCATGGGCCATGGTCCATGGTCCGTTCTACGGTTGCGTTCGCGACGTAGGACTCGTTTCTCCCGAGCATATCTTGCTCCTGGACTCGATGACCTGATCCATATTGCCCTTGTGTCTCATAACGGACATGTCACCAGCCCCCGTCCCACGACCCGCTCCCTTGACACATGAACACAAACGAGATTCATCACCTGCTGACTCGCTCTGTTCTCAATAGTTCACAGTCATCCCCGCCGTGATCGCACCTGAGAAGGCTAAAGAGTATGAAGATCGAGCGTACAAATGGTTGGAGTCTCACGGAAAGGGATTCAAGAAGGACGACAAGGAGACTTGGCAGCCTGACAAGATGCCTGCGTTCAACAAGTGAGTCGTCCTGATCCGACCTTCTCCAATCATCGTCTTCTTCTCGATGTGTTCAAGGAGAAGGGGCAAAGGGAGCAATAATCACGATCCATTCACTGTTCTCCCCTGCCATTCATCAATCCTTCCCTAGAACTATTCCCCTTCTCGGTGCCATTGGACTGGACGGAGGATGGTCTTCACATCTCGTCACCAGGTGACAGGGGGAAATAGAGCTGACCAGATCTCTCCTCCCCAGTGGAGGTCTCTTCAACCGACATGGTGTCCACCACGAGCAATTCGTCTGGGATATCCGATCAGAACCGAATCTCATCGATGTCTTTGCCAAAGTGTGGGGAACTGACGAATTGTTGGTCTCATACGGTAAGTGTTCGAGATTGCCCAGACAGCGCGTTTGACTATGAGAGCTTGGACAGCTGATACGTGTGCTCGTTCGATAGACGGAATCAATATCTCTTTGCCGTTCAAGAATGTTGCTACCGCAACTAAAACGGGTTTCGGTGCAGGTTCGCCGCATGTTGATCAGAGTCCCAACAGGACGCACAAGCACTGTATCCAGGGTATTGTCAATTTGGTGAGTTCACCTCTGCTGCATGTCAAGTCTGCTCTCCTGTACCTTCATATCGTCCTCGATGTTTCTTTTGATCCTCCATGACGTGACCTTCTGATTTGCTGACATTTGAGCACTGACCCCCCTTCTTTGCCCCTCCACAGGCGCCCAATGGTCCGGACGACGGTGGTCTCATGGTTCTTGAGGGCTCCACTCCGCTCTACTCCGAGTTTTTCGAGGCTCACATCGACCAACGACCCGCGGACGGATGGTCCTGGATGGACGGTCATGGGTTCAGCCCAGAGGACCTGAAATGGTTCGAGGCCAGAGGGTGTAAGTGGAGGAAGGTGGAAGCGGGTCCCGGAGATGTCATCCTCTGGGATAGCAGGACGGTGCATTATGGTGCTCCTGCCAAGGGCAATGTGCCCAGAGTAGCGACCTGTAAGTCTAGCTTCGCTTGTCACTCCTCAGAAGTATCGAGCAGGCTTGATCAATAGTCCCGGTCACAAACGACGTGCTGCCTGTTGGTCGAGAATAGAGCTGACTCTACCAATCCATTCACTCTATCAACGTAGACGTCTGCTACAAACCTGCCAAAAACATTCGGCCTGAGAAACTGGAAGAGAGGAAACAGGCCTTCAAGGACTACAGCGGTACTGTGAGTAGTCAAGCATCAACATGAGACCACGAGCCGCTCACGTCGCTGATCACTATATCCATAGTCTCACGATCCTCTCGAATTCCGCCTCACTGGAACCAACGTATCTGGTCCCCTTGATCCTGACGAGAAGCAGCTTCCCAAGGAGCCTGCCGTCTTGAGTGAGAGGGCAAAGAAGCTCGTGGGACTGGTGTCATATTAGGATGGTGTGTTTATGGTGACTTGGTGACTGGTGGGATGAGTTTGGCAGTTGTAATGGCGAACGTAGATACGGGATGTATTGGATCGCGGAAACATGGCAGCTGTTGCTAAAAGACATTGGACAGTATCCCCAGAGCTTGACGATTTCGGGGCCGTACACACATGAGAAGTACAATGCGTCTTTCAACTAGACACGACGAAGACACACGACGAGACTCGACTGCGCTGCTCTGCCTGCTCACAGCGAAACAAGGAGTGTACAAGTCATATATAGCTTTGTCACTGGTCATCTTTTGCCACCGAGATACGGTCCACCGTGCCTGATTTGACCAGAACATTTCCATCCAGAGACACCGTCAACTACGTTTTGTCTGCCAACTTCTCCATCGTGTCTCTCATCTGTATAGCGTCTCTCGCAGACTTGCCCATGCGACGGACAGATCACCACGATGCCTATCCCTACCCCTCCTGCCATATCATTTGACCTCTTCCCCACGCTGACCCGAGCCCAGATCGACGCCGCGAGAACGTCAGCGTGGTATGACACATTTGAGGATCTCACTTTCCCAGCTATCGTCATTGATGTAGCGTCTCTTGGAGAGGACGAAGCGTTCATCCATGTGAGTGATATTACGAATGCGTGGACAACGAGAAGACGCCAAGCAGAATGACCAACGAGCTGATGCGGTATGACGAATCAAGTGGCTGGAATCGGATTCGATCTTCCTACCAGAAGGAAGTGAAGGGTGAGTCGGCTGTCAGCTGCTGTTCGAGACTAAGGACCCTCAGCTGACTCTTTTCGTGGTTGTGAACAGTCTAAATCCCCCCTCTGCATCTTTGACCGCTGTAGAAGAAGAAGACACGGCAATCTCAGGACGACCCCGTGTCAGTTCGTCAGCCTCAGATGGTAGTTCTTCGTCCTCCTCGAGCTCGTCTGAAGCGCCAGTATATCGATTACCGGCGCTCAACGAAGCCATAAGAGATGCACTGAGGTCGTATGGAGGGGCTGTGTTTCCGAAGCTCAATTGGACCAGCCCAAAAGTAAGTCATGCCATTTTTTTATATCACGGGAGACCTAGAGTCCCCCTGATGGTCTTCGATAGTCGCTGACCTCGTTATCTTTCTGGTTCCGCTTCGCAGGACGCAGCTTTCATCCTTCCTCAGACTTCTTCAGGACCATTGCATTGCCAATCCCCTTCCGACGTCTATCTCCTGCTCAAATCGAGCGACTTCATCTCTCATGATATGGACCCCGAAAGAGCTTACGGCGAACCCGAGGGGGAAAGACCGAAGATTGAATTGGTGCTGAAACGATTTGAGGATATCAATCCTGCGAGAGAAGTCAGATGTTTTGTGCGAAACAACGCTCTCATTGGTAAGATGATTTCCTTCTCATGTATGGAGATAAGAGCAGATCGTTTACTCGATGTGTTAGGTATAACACAGCGGGACCTAAATTACTATGACCACCTGCAATCGGAAGAAACGAGATCGCAAATATGCGACACGGTCAGGGCACTGTGGGAAGACGAGATACGGGAGAACTACGGGGGTGGTGGTGATTGTGAGTGGACACATCGAACGGGGGTGGGGGGATGAGTGGCTCATTGCAGACCTGGTAGATGTCTTTGACCTATATCTCTCACCTAAATCTGCCTCGGCCAAGATCATTGATTTCCAACCATACCGTCCATCGACCGATCCCCTCCTGTTCACGTATGACGAGCTCCTCGATATCGTCGAGTCGGCATTCGAGCCCATCCCACGAGGGGAGGCAGACGATCGACCACGATTACCCATATTCAGAATCATCGAGTCTAGGGCACATCCCGAAGCGAATCGAAATGCACCAGCGTATCAGACGAATATGATGCCGCTGGAGATGATAGAGATGGGAGAAGGTAGGAATATGGCGGAATTCAAGGAGGCATGGGAAGAGGCTGTAGCTGCGGGCATGGCAGAGTGATGCGATGACCCTGACGCACTTCAATTGTCGTCGATATCCTCCGGGAAGCGAGCGGGTTCTCATACAACACATAGACATCGCAATTTGATACATTCAGTCACTACGGATGGTCCTACATCTCTGGAAGGGTTGATTCCATCCATCTCCCTCCTTACTGGGTAGTCTCGTTGGTTCCACTCCCGCCGAAGGCGTTCTTGACGCTCTGCGTAGCTTGGTTGACGATTTCGCCTGGGCCTGCCGAGTCGTTACCGGGAGTGACAAAGTCGCGAGTCTGCTGAGCGAGAGATTTCGACTCGTTAGGCTGAACGTAGGATTCGCCCCTAATGGCATCAAGCGATCAGCGAAGAAAAGCAAACGGAGGTTGGAAGGAACACTTACTTGTCAAGCTTCTGCTGAGCCTGATCGGAGAGAGACTGTTGTCCGCTGGGCTTGAGTGCGTTTCCCAAAGCTCCAGAATCGTCACGAAGGGTATCATGACCATGAGCGTTTCCGGTGATGCTGTGGGAGTGAGGCCAGTCAGCCAGAACCGAAATGTGAAGACAAGGAGCCAGGTCGCTGCTGTAGGTCGCAAGATGACTTACTCCCTCATATCCCCTTGGACGTTCTCTTTGGTCTTGTCGGCATCCGACTTGAGGAAATCGGGAGTGATGTTCTGCTGAACTGTGAGTGGCGACGCGATAATATGGTATGGTCAGCTGTCTGTCATATGACGCCCTTAGACGGGCATATACTATGTGATATTTACCGGCTTCTTCCTTGCTCTGTCCAAATGTCATCTTGATTGTTCAGTGCAAGTATTCGTTCGCTTGCTTGTAACTGTATTGTGCGAGATTCGAGTTGGATTGCAAGAATCGAAGAGGAAGAGACGAGATCTAGGTCCAACTTGACAGGCTTATATATCTTTCTACAGGCTACTGAGAAACTTGGTCGTGTGCATCCCGAGACGACAGTGACGTAGTGACATGACGTAGAACAAAGGAGAGTGGAAGAGGGGGAGATTGGACTTGATTGAGTAATGGGAACTCCACTCCAAATGGCAATGAGGGGGGGGGGGGGTGTTTCGTCCAACGTCTTGATGGCGATGACGCCATGGACGATGTGTTTGCGAGTGTCAGTGCGAGGGGGGGAAGTAAAAGGCAAGGGGACGAGTGGATGGGTGGGTCTGAAACGCAGAAGTTACAGGAGGCAAGTGTGGCATGTGTGCTGCACTGCCACATGCGATGTCGACCTACTTTCCAAAAATTGCGAGCCTCAGCTTGGGTGTCTTTCACGCTTCGCGCCACTATCTACTAATTGACCTCTGACTTGGGTCCTGAGACTTCGAGAAAGCTACCGCAGAAACGAATCTTGGAAGGATTTATAATACCGAAAGACTGTGAAGAAAGCGTGAATGAAGCTGTGTGATTGGTTTGACGGCATAACGAGTCTCAAAATCCCATAGACAAGGAACTGCGTACAAAGTAGATAACTTACTCAGTGCTGCATGCTTCCTCACATTGCTTCACAAATGGCACGTGTGACCTCCTCTACTGTATTTCGAACCTCACTGTCCTGTAGCCCACCATGTGTGCCGTGTGCTGCTTCCGGCGCCCACTGCATTCTTCGCTACATACGTCCTTGGAGGCATTCTCTTACCAGTTTCGTCCATTTACGTGATATTTGCTGCTTGTGGCCAGTCTGGAGGCGTCACGTCGATCACTTCTTGTGTTGTACTGTAGCCTCGATAAGGTTAGTCCTGCCAGGTCAGCCTTTCCCGATAATGCCTTCATGACCTCGTCCGCGACGCAACCTTCTATTGCAATAAAAGTGAGGCGGACCGAGCAGGACCACAATTGTCACTACTCAGTTCGCGAACGGTTAGAAGAGAGGTTAGGTTCGCGGTATCAACACACGATGTCATCCTCAAGAAGAATCCGAGCCCTAGAAGATCACCCAAGATCACTCACGACACCATACCTATTAGAGATTTGTTAATCAGTCGATTGATTTCTCGTTGTCTCTCTTGAATTTTATTGTGCCAAAAGCTGGGAGGTGAATGTATCTCTGTCGGCATCGTTGCTATCGGCCGTGTTGTACGGTGATGCAACGATGGGTTGATCGATGACATGCGTTCCTTTCGTACCGTTGGGCCAGTCATTTATGTCAACATCTTCTGCATGAACTGCCCATATTGCGCCCTGCTTTTCTTCAACATTCTGCTAGGTTTGTGGTTGGGCTCAGAGGTGGACATGCGATTTGTGGCGGCAAGGGTGGTGCGAATTGCGCGGGTCAGTACTATAGGATATGAAGTGTCTCTGACAATGTACGAGTAGTTGGTACATTGCGGAAGGAGAACTACGAGTTGAGCCGCTCTGTGTACAGTATGCCCTAGCAAGAAGTCTCTGACGCGTGGGTAGGTAGACCTGTCGGAGGTCGTCATAGAGGTGTTCAAAATGAGGATAGACCACTGGCGACGGTACGGTACAGAAGCGGGGGGGATGGCCACATGTATTGAGGGGATTGATTCTCTTCGTATTGTATGCAAGCTATCTGCCTTACTCTAAGTAGGACGGGAGGGTTGGGAAAGACAGATGACCAAGGCGATCTTTTGTACTGTACGTTCTAGGGCTACTGAGCCAGTGCAAAGCGATGTACGTCATCCTGCTGTATGTCGCCAGTCTGTTTGCCGTCAACATATCTGAAACTGCTTCCATGGTCTATACTATCGTGTCCAATGCCTTTCGATCGCATCGGTACATATGGGAGTAGTACGGATCACAAGGGGGTTGGTGCTTTCTCGTTGCTGCTATTTAGTCTCGGAATCTATTTCGTCCATGTTCTCTGTTCTGTGACTTTTTTCCATTGATCTCTCCAGAGCTTCTCTCTTGCGTTCTCTCAAACCAATCCAGCCTCTTCGCGATGCCTCTGAACGGCCACTCCCCTTATAGGACCACACCAGTCTGCCGTCTGACCTACCAGCGGCGTGGAACATGTAGTCTAAGGCACACTGCTTGACGTAATCGGGCGGTGTCGAGTCTCTCAACACCTTCAGAGTTAGCGCTCCCGAATCACTCATAGATCTAAGCCTTTGGAACACATGATCCGCAATGTTTCGCATTGCTCCTCTCGTCTCTTTATGTAGACTATATCCTCTCGCTTGGAGGTACACTCTTCCCCCCACTTTCGAGGATGAGCGCCCGACATAACACCGTTCGGCCACCGATTCTGTCACCTCTTGGTCGTAAAGCGAAAGCCACCACCGAGCTGCCCTTCGATACTCCCCCGTATCGGAAAACACGGGGGCTGTGTCTTGTGGTGCATGCCAGCCACCTTGAAATGGTATTGAAGAGGTGATCACTGTATTTTCATCTTGACGCGGGCCAGTCTGAGACTTGAACAGACGTCGGACGAGACCAGGAATGTCTTTTCTGACAGATTCAAGGATACGAGTCACTTCATTGTTTTTTGAAAAGTCGTCCCTGATTGCGGTTGTATCCATCGCCGGAGATGGGGATAGCGACGGATCAGAGTACGAAGACTGCGGACCTCGATTGGGATTGGGATTGGTCTCGGACGACGCGGTCGGGAGTCCCCCATTATGTTCCATCGTTCCAGGTACAGTCAAGAAAGCCGGATTCGCGTAATGTGGAATGACTTCAGGTTTATTGAAATCGTTGCTAGATGCCGAGGGTGAGATGGAGCTGGAGAATAGTCGGCCAAAAGGTGTTTCTGTAGTATGGTTGTGAAAACCCTTCTGTGAATGCACGACGGACGGCCCGTACTTCTCACCATCCTCAGAACGGAAATAGAACGACTGACCTCCGGAGGGGCTACCGGACGTTGATAGATAGCCGGCAGATTGGTCTGCGTGAGGTGATGGATCATTCGTGGCGATGCTCGGGACGTACATGTACGGAGTCATCCTGGCTACAGACGACACGTCGAAACATTGATCAGCAATTCGTGCCCACAGTGAGTGTGGTCACTTGAAAAAGAAGACTCCTCACCAGAAGTCGATACTGCTTCCCTGATCTGATCTGAAGTATCCATCCAACCGACGATTTGCTCAGTCGCACTGGATGGCTGATCCGTCAGGGCACGGTCGAAGAGGTCGGATACAACCGGTCTGATAACATCGGGTGTCTGTCGTCCTCTGGTTTGGGTGTGAGGAAAGCCTTCGGCGCCATCAGGCGCGTTGTGACTCATACTGTCTGGTCTGGCTGTGGTTGGAGAAGTGGCTAATGGAAGGTCGTTGTGGAATTGGTTGATGCTCTACAAGATGTGGAGATGATTATGGTGGAATTTTGAGTTTCGCCGCCTCTACTCTTCACAGTAAGTTATATAATGCGGTGGCGGGAGTATGAAGAAGCAGTCACTTGCTTGCGATACCGCTCTTCGCGTTGCAGTGACCCAGATGAAAGGTAAGCACGGAGCATCGTAAAGGATGTCAAGATATACGGTGTGGGAGATTCCAAGCTCAGTAATGTGTATGGACTCCCGTATTTCCTTTGCTGTCCTCAAGCACGACCGTGCAGTTCGCATAATGAGACTGCAAGTCACATTGACAGCTGAATTCGTGCATAATCAAGTCCACCATAAGAAGTCATAATAGTGATAAATGTATATGAAGAGCGACGTGAGGTAAGCTAGCAAGCATAAGAGGGTATCGAGCACAGCGAATCTCGATGTCAACCAAGCCGCTGAAGAAAGGGTATAGCTGAAGAATAAATTTACCGAGATCCGAAGTATGTAGGGGTATGAAACATTAGGGTATACTGAAGAGATAATGGACGAGACCAGACATGTTAGTCTGATGTCGAGCGAAAGCCGAGAGAGAGAGAGACGAAGCAAGTCAGGTACAACCATGAGGGGCATAAGTGTGTTTCAAGGCCCTTCTTCGTTGTCCATCCCACCACCACCGGGATACTTCTTCCCCATCCCCATAGCACCTTTGAAGCTCTTGACCCAGCCCTTCATCTTGCCACTCTCGGCTCCTTGTCCTATCCTCGTCGCCAAAGCAGATTGCGTGCCTGGGGTTCCAGGTCGAGCCTGGATATTCTGTTGTTGATGATCTTGATTCATCAGAGCTCTCAGACCCAACCTCGATGATCTTTTCTCGATCTTCTGATTGATGTGACTAGGGTCTTTTGAGAGATCGACAAAGTTCCTCTCTCTGTCCTTATCTTTGTTGGAGCTGGAATCGCCGAGTAAAGCTCGTGCCCTTTCTCGAAGCGATGCCATCGACGAAGATGGTTTCATCATCGCTTTTCCGGAACTTAGACTTCCCCATCCTTCACCCTGTCTCACTACCCCAGGCTCAGTCCTGAGCATCGCCTCGTATCTCACTCTTCGAGGTGATCTCACACCGTCCGGGGTCGTATACTCGCCTTCGTACAACTCGTCATCGTCGTCGGGAGAACGAAGCTCGGGTTGGTCTTCGTAGTACTCTGGTCCAGCGACGAATGAAGCGGAGGGGATCACGAGCAAGGTGTTGAAGTTCCGAAGATTGGATTCGGACTTGCGAAGTGGGAGTTTTGGAGCTCGAGTGGTATTTGCGAATGAGGATCGAAGAGCGGGAGTGGAAGGAGCGCCGCGGAGGGCGTGATTGTGAGAGGATGTAGCCGGAGATTTGAGCGCCACCAGATGGGCCGGATCGGCTACAGAAGAGCGAGGTCAGTCGTAGCTTTGAACACAATGATCCAATTCTGGCTACCTACGAGTATTCGACCTGGAATGGATCTTCTCCTCTTTCTTTTCGGCACCAAAAAGCTTGAGTACGTGAGACACTATCTCTTCCCATGTCAGCTTCTATTCACCTGCCGCAACAGCTGCATCACCCACCCGTTGGTCTTTCCTTCTTCCCCTTCTTTCCATGCTCTTCCATCCATGCGTTGGCTGCCCTAATCTTCTCCGCTGCTTCCGCATAGGTCATCCACTTGGGCGGAGTGGCAGGCTCGACCTGAGTCGAGCTCGTCCTCAGATGGGCAGGAACCACTGCCGCCTTGTCAGGGGTAACGCCAAATCTGTGTTCTTGCGCTTCGCCAGTGATCTCGGTAGGGATTGTGAGTACAGGTAGACCTGGTTCTCGACCTTCTGCAAGTGCTTTACGAGCATCATCGATGATATGTTCTACGTTTTTGATCCAGGCGGACATCTTGTCAAGCTTGTCATCGAGCGCTAACGCCTCGACAGACTTGGTTCGAGGTAGAGCTGATTGGGTGACTTGAGGAGTAGATTTTGGTGTCAAAGCCTTTTCATTGCCAAGCATGAGTGACGAGTTGTTGGTCATTTGTGTGGGCGAAGAAGGAGCGGCGCCGGTCTCCGTGGTAAGTGTCTCCATCATAGCCCCCGAAACTTGACGGAATCGAACCAACTTCTCCCTGTCAGAGACGACGATCTTCTCACGCAACTCAGCAAGAGGTGACTCCTCGTCCGATGCGGGGAAGATTTTGCCTGTGACCATGTCGAGCTCCGCGTGGGGTAGAGGACCGCGTCGACGAACTTTTTGCGGCGATGGAGTCGGCAATCCTTGAGTACTGGAGCGGTTCGCACGGGCTATGTTTCCAATGGTCAGTATCGTAACCTGGGTTCCACTTGTGAAGACGAAATAGCACTGACGAGGCGAGGTCAGAGGAGCAGTCGTCGGCTTTTCGGTCTTGCTCTCGTGAAAGTGCACAACTGTAGTGAATCATGAGCACTGATTACCACGGCTTGCATGAGATCTGTGCGAACTCACCTGCATCCACCTCTTTATCACCTTCCTTAATTTTGATGTCAATCTCTTCCTCTTTGACTTCAACAAGCACTGCTCTCTCGAGTCCAAGACTTCGCCTCTGCTCCTCTTTCTTCTCTTTGCTGTTTGTGATCTCAACGGCTGAGTCCAGACTCTTGGGTCTAGGAGGTTCTGGAGCGGGTCGCTTCACCGCCGCCAAAGCATCGTGTACTTTCTCCTTCTCCTTCTGTCCATGGTCCTGATGATACTGATGGGCCTTTTTGGTTCCTTCTAGAGATCGCATAGTCTTGAGTACTGCTTCATCTTTGGTCTTGGGAACGGTTGATGTGGAGGAGAGAACAGACACTCGTTTGTCTTTCAGTGTCGATGATGAAGTGGTATGAGAGAGTTCTTTTGTCATAAAAGTAGTAGAGCTTGCGCCCGAGTTCGATCGTGCGAGTGTTGCCAGCTGTGAATGGGAAGTGCGAGGGGTAATCTTCTTGTCTGCTGGGTGATATTATGACAATCAGTCCTGTCTTGACTCAATCGTGCTTGGGTAACTTACCAGCGACAGCCAGCTCTTTGAGCCGTAGGGGCTGAGCGGGCTTCAACATCTTGGTGGCTTTCGTCACTAGGGCATTAGCAAAGTCCACAAAATCATAAAGATCAGACTCACGAGTGGGGTCTTCCTGCTCTACAGCCTTGTCGTCCTTTTCTGCATCTGCTCTCGTCTTGATGATCAACTTGCTTTGTTTCTTCGTTCCTTCGACCGTCTTGATCCCGACGTTCTCCTTGTGCTCTGCGGACTTCTCCTTCTCCTCTTTGTTGGGCTTGTTCCCACTTGTGTGCTGCTTGATAGATTCTCCTAAAGCAGTGGGTGTGGCAGCCCGGTAATATGGTTCTTTGTGCGAAGTTCCGTCCTTCTTGACCTTGTGCTTCTTCTTCTTCTCCTTTTCCGGGGGTACGACTTCGGTCTTACCGCCACCAACAGTTGAGGAAGCTTGGTTCCACTCTTCTGGTGGATGTGGGACTGGTTCATCGGAAAGCTCAAAGCTCGCCGCAGCTCGGACAAAGTGAGGAGTGACGATGACACTCGGCGCGGAGGGTTGAAGAGCTGAGTGGTGGTAAGCCTGCATCGCGGTGTACCGGTATGTGGGGTCCGGTTGGATCATGTGTCGAAGGAGATCTTCAAGATCTGCACCCGGTGGTGTGATCAGCAAGGGTCATCTTGGTCTCAGGACAGGTCTCATTAGAGGTGGACGGAACTTACCAGCTGGCATCTCCCATGGACCGATCCATTGGCCACGCCTTGTTCGTTCATAGTAGACCATAAAGTCCTCAGCTGTGGTGAACTCTTCCTGGTCTTCCTTCTCAAACGGTGTTCTACCAATGAGGATCTCAAACATCGTGATCTGTCCCACCAGCATGTCAACGCTGAATATTTTATCAAGAGAGACAACCCACTCCAAGAGACCAGACGTCAGAGGTACGTTCATCGTGCGGCATGCTTTTCGCTCTCTGTGGGTCCAGATACTGCAGGAGCAAATTCACATGTGTCAGCTTCGAAGTAGCGACGCCATGATCTTTTCGCGGCTAACACTCACTTCTGGGGTACCCCAGTTGAGTGAACTGAGGAAACTACCTCTCGAACCGACTTCCCACCTCTGAGCGAACCCAAAGTCGACCAAGACGGGGACATCGTTGTGACTCAGCATCACGTTGGCGGGCTTGATATCGTTGTGAGTGATGCCTCTCTCGTGGAGATACCCGACCGCAGATGCCAGCTGTCGGAAGTACGGTGTAGCTCGAGAGGGGGGGAGGCATACTGGGATGAGCTCGGCAAGGTGTGGCATGATGACCCTGTGGCACAAGGGTGAAGATGTCAGCACTCACGCGGTAGCTCAATACTCTGAGATATGACTCACAGAGCGTAGCTTGGGGTGATGATGAATGCCTCGAACTGGATGATACTTGGATGAGGCTCGTGTCGAAGAGATCTGATGATTTTCATCTCGCCCCAAAGTGCTTTTACACGAAGCGCTGTGGTCTGCAACGATATTGGATCCTATCAGCATGTTTCATCCAAGCGAGTAATGTATGTTGATCGGAAGGAAATTCACTTCTGAATTAGTTCTGTGGACCAGCTTGATCGCCACTTTGCCACAGGCACCACTTCCTCCACCAGCAGCCGCTTTCCTCCCAAGCTTGACCACCATCCCTTGAGCATCTCCATCTCCCAGACGGCTCGCTCTCGGACGTTTGGGTTTACATAACCATACACTTCCCCAGTTCCCGAATCCTACCTCGGAGATGAAAATGAATCGGTTGGCGAGTTGCTCGTCGGTCAAAGAGAAGATATCATCCACTTGGGAAGTCATAGCGTATATGTGGGGATGAGCAGGATGTTCGTTTCTACCTCCACCGCCAGCGGGAGCATCGATCACTTGCGCGCTGTTGGTGTCTCTGTGAGTGTACTCCTGAGGATATTGCCACCTGACTGATTGTTGTTGATTGTCACTGACATCAGTATCTGACTGAGAAGAAAGAAGTGAATGCGCGGAGTGATTCGCATCGAGTTGATGAGAGTGTTGATACGCGACCTGATTTTCGTGCGTGAAGGCGATACTTGCCGGAGATTGAGTATTATATGAGATCGTATCGAACTCGGGTCTCTTGATCGGGGGACCTGGACTGATTCCAGGACTAGGACTGGCTGAATCGTATGTGAACGCTGAGCGAGAATCCGTTCGCGCCAGATCGCGCGAGAACGAGTTGGTAGATGTGGTGGTCACGACGGTCGATGTTGAAGATGCGAGATTAACGTTGGGTTTGGGGTGAAGAGGAGAGTAATGAGTGGTAGATTCAGGAGTGGGGTGTTTGGGATGCGGAGGGGTGAGGCCAAGTCGCAGTCGAAGTTTGGATTTGGGTTTGTGCAGTGTGGGTTGAGAAGATACCATGACAGGCATGCTGACTCTGACGAAGAGATGAGGAAGTATCGATAGGACGTGAGCAATGCGGCAAAGGTAAACCAATCAATCGTCGAAGCAGTGCTGCGCGGGTGAGATGAAAAGACAAGTAAGATGGTTGAGAAGTTCGTCAAATAAGCGTAAGAGAACGTAAAGGTCGTCAACGTTTGAGACCAAGAGTATGTGACTGTGTCAATGTGAGCACAAGTAAGTGAAGGCGAAGAGCAAGTCAGCAATGAGAGATACGAAAAAGAAGAAGTGGAATATGAGCAAAGGGGGGCATGATCAAACCTGGAAAGTGTTTGCGCAAACAGCGTATGCTTGGGAGGGAGCACGCTTGGGACCATTTGTTTACTCTTTGCTCTTTCCACCTTGACTTGTTTGCATCCTGCGGTCTTACCCTTGAGATGATGTTGAAGGACGAGTGTACAGTAGAACGTCGTTCAACTTGTCACCCCGTGTTTCGAAGAGGAGGTGTGTGCGTCGATGACTTGGTGTTTTCTTTCCTCGCGTCGATTCAGATCAGTCACGTCCGCCAAATCGCCACACCGCCACACCGCCACGCCACACAGATGCAACTCGACTTGACGCGTCTCCCTGTGTCGATGTGTGTAGGACGAGCGGCGCGTGTGTGCTGTGAGCGGGTCCAAGGACGCTGTTCTGATCACTCCCGAGCGCAAACGTGTGTGTCCCAGTCGAGCATGTTATCAGCCGACCAGAAGGCATCAAGCGGGGTTTGTATCTCAATCGAAGGATGATGTCCGAGCTGACGGCGGGGAGCTCCGATGAATACCCTGTGAGCTTTGACCACCGCGTTCTCGGTCTCTCGTCCTTCAGATTTCCCTTGACGTTGTCCTCGTTTGTTGGAATTGGAGCCCACTAGCTCTCTCGAGCCGTCGGACCGGAACGTATGCACGACCCAAAGTCGTTGTGGCACCTACCCTATTCACCACCGGAGACACCTGAATCCATACACAGGTAAAGCTTTCGAACGGGTACAACCTCAGATCTATTCGCCTATTGCTTCCTCCTCACTCTCATCCATCTCACCAGGTGAACTCATTGGTACCGCCCCGGGACCACCACTCGACGCTTCTGCTGCCCTCGCTCCACCTCCGTTGATTTCCATGAACTGCCCCGGATCTCTCGGTCGAGGAGTGGCCGAGCCTGATGAGGAACCTGACGAGCTGCGCAGTGATGAGTTGGGAAGAAGCTGGGCTTGAGACTGGGGCTGCGGATTTCGAGCGGTGTGTTGAGACCTGTTTGCGGATCGTCAGAAGTAGGACATCATGTGCGCCGAACGGTGCACCCACGGATTGGACGACGAGTAGTCGCAATGCACGTAAGCCCGCAGCACGCCGTCAAGACTACACTGACGTCAGCGTCGGTCTTTCTAGGAATTCAGTGACTCACCTCTCCAAGACACATCTGGTACGGGGGCAAAGATGGTTCAGCGCAGATATAAGCGGGTGATTGCAAGATTACTGACTGAATGGTCTCCCCGACATCGTGCGCAAAGTGCAATGAGCTCGTTCTCGGCAAAATCACATCAATCTCAACTATCAGATCATCGCTGTAGCAGTACCAGGTCAGCTTCGAACCCCCACCTTGTTTTTCCAACGACGGACCCTATATGATAGCACTCCACATCTGCGATCTCCATGACCGGGTTAAACCTTGTGGCCAAGTATAATACCCTTGTGACCTGATCTGGTGAAGCGCTTTTACCCGACACTGATGTCATGGCCCTTCAGCCCAGTATCGCGCCGATAGGGTGAAATCATCTTACGATTATTGAAGTTCTGAAGCAAAGTCTTGACCCACTCGAATATGATGTATAGCGACAGCACCATACCACCTATCGGGTCAAGCAAGTGCCATTTGAGCAGCGATCCGACCCACTGTGGATTAAGGCATCAGCGAAAATCGCCACCGGAAACGAATCTGCTCCTCACAGGGAAAGCAAGAGACATTGTATTAAAAAACACATCATTCTCGGCATCTTGTGCAAGAGCTTGAACGCCTGAAGACGGTATACGAGAACACCAAACCCATCTTCAACTCTGGTCAGCTCCTTCTCGACATACCTTGTAAGATGCAGCTGAAAGCTCACAGAACTGCTTTCACCGCTATTGTCGCAAGCATTACACTGCGAGATAGGTTAGTATGGTACCACAATCACCGCCTGCGCTGTACTCACACGACACCTAACAGACTGACATCGACTTGACGATCCTCCGATGGCCCGATTGCTCGCTGGAATGACTCAATGAAGACTTGCACGAAGGACGCAATCATTGCGACAGAAAATACCAGCTGTCGTGAAAGGTCAGCGCGGACTGTAGATTGAGTTCTTTCCGAAAGACGTACCACTCCGAGAGGTTCGAACCGTCTCTTTCCTGCTGGATACTATATCCGTGCATTTGTTAGGACCCTTTGCTCTGCGATAAAGAAAGTGGACATCATACTGACTTTGTGCTTGTCACTCTTGACACCGATTGCCCAACTCGTCCCCAGAATGATGAAAGTGCTCAATAGATCCAAGGCCGAATCGACAAGGGAGGCAGTAAGTGATATCGACGATGAATGCAGAACCGCAAATGTCTTCCCCGCAACGAGTATGATATTGACAATGGTGTTAACTGTACCATGATCATAAGCCATTGTTCCTGATGTGCCAACGGACCAGCCAGCTGTTGAAGTCCGCAAAGAGTGGGAACTCACTGTTCAGAGCTAATCTTGCCAGCTTCTCCCTCCTCTCTTCCCGCTTGTCAATCCCCAATAGTCCCGTCTCTTCTCCCGGATCTTCCCCGTCCCCAATGTCGTGTTCACGCTCTATCTGAGCAACCTTGCTCTGCTTGACTTGCCATGCGCTTCCTCGTCTACTGAATCCCGGTGATGCCACTTCTTCTATATCTTCGAACCTCTGCGAATACGTTCGAGCGGGTGAGAAGGAAAGTGCGATGTTCTGTGGTATAGAACCGGAGAGAAGGGAGTCGACTTCCAGGTAATGTTTGTGCAGTAGAGCTAGATTGGAATAATATGGTCGTAACTATTATGCGAGATCGCTTCCTTCAGCTGAGTCTGTGATTGCAATGTTTCGAAGAAAGCACCAAGAATGGACAGAATCTACCTTCTTTGGCAGCTTCTTGATCTCATCCTCGTCTATGGGTATCTCATCAAAGTCCAAGCTTCTCTCGACCTCGGAGATGATCCCACCGGCATGAGCCTCCTCAAACGTCATTCCTCTACCATGATGCACTCTCTTCGGACCTGCTCCCGTTCCATTTGGACGGTTTTCGGTCCCATACCCATTTGTTGTCGTGGCGTAATGTACACTTGATGAGCCGTGAGCTGGATTGAAGAAATATCCGCTGCTGTTGTCTTTGTGGTCGTCTGATTGCTTGGGAGGGCGAAGAGTCGGCGGAGATGCCTTGCCATTCGGGATAGAAGACCGGGAACGAGGGGTTGCCATTGCAACTATCAAAGAGCTGTGAAGCGAAATCAAAGAGGTTCAGGTGAGCGAAGCTACCGTCCAAATGTGTCTTTGAGTATGAAGGATCTGGAAACGCTCACATGGAAAGAGCTTTGAACGAAAGACGAGGGAATGAACGAGATAGAACGACGCTCCTCGTGAAAATGCTCATGATAATCAGGGGGAGAAAGAGATCCGGTCAGTCACCCCATAGGCCGTAAATAAGCGTCATATTACGTAACTCATGTGTTAATCTCGGTTGTATCAGAGTGGTAACTGCAAGACTCGTTTTCATGTTCGTCCTTTGTCTTCCGCACTTCATTTGTGATTTGCCAGTGCTACGTTCGGATTCACGACTCATTGGATAGACTGTCAATTGTAGATCTCGGTCAATCCTCTTCAGGCATTCATGCCTTCCCCTCCCACACCTTTCCACCTACTTCGAGCTCATCACGCCCCGCTCTCGGCCCTTCACTTCAATCCCTCCAACACCCTCCTATACTCGGGCGACCAAGATGGGTTTATTTCGATACTAGATCTGCGGGTGAGAAGAGTCGTGGCCTATTGGCAGGCTCATCAAGGTGGAGTGCTAGGTGTTGAAGAATGGGAAGGAGGTCTGATCAGGTGAGCTGTTGTATTCCTGTATTTACGCAGGAGAGGTTAGCTGACTCCAGTGTAAATGTGTACAGTCATGGTCGAGATAACCTGATTCATTTCTATCATCCATTGAGAAAGCCATATATATCTTTTGGTATATCTACGAATGGCAAGAATCCGAACGGAGCTTTGGAACTCAAACGATCTCTACCTACCAATGCGCTCAACTTTTGTCGATTCTCACTCACTGAGATACCCAGTGAGGATGGTGAGAAGGGAAAGGGAAGGGAGAAGCAGGCTATCATGGCAGTGCCGAGCTTGACCGATTCTGAGCTTGTGAGTGGTATAGCTCGAGTAGTCCAGCTTGAAGTTACGAGCAGAGTCGCAAAGCTGAGAAGTCCTTCGCCATAGATTGACATATATCATGTCCCCTCGTTGAGAAGAATACATGCCTCTGTAAACATGCTCTCGAGAGGCCAACAGCATGTCGCAGCATCCAGTACAGCACAGTCAGATCCTACTCGGTCTGGCAAGTCTGCCTTCAAGTTTATTTCTGCCTGCTCCCGATTGACATGCTGACCACCGTCTTTGTAGGCCTCGTGATGTCTCTCCACGTTACCTACCTTCACCAATCCTCGCGTCTGGCTTTAGCGGCGGGGTACGAAGATGGTCGAGTTGAGCTCTTTGCGACTCCATCATCTTCTCTTCACCGGAACTGGGACGCCCGGATGTCTACTGGTCCTCCGGTATGGGATAGATTATGGGTCGGAAAGGGACACAATGAGGCTGTCATGGGTATGGCGGTGGATAGCGATATGAGATGGGGATGGTCGGTTTCAGCGGATCACAGACTGGTGCGGTACGATTTTGAGAAGGTGAGTCGTATTCTCAATTAAGCAAACAGCACGATGTGGTCCCCGCAGGTGAACCTATGCAGAGATATGTTGAAGCTGACGCTCTTTTCACGCACAGGTCCTGGACGACAAGGCGGTCTCGGTGGAGCAAGATGTGATAAAAGCCCACTTCACGAAGCAGATAGGCAACTCGTCTGTAGCCATTTTACCTGATGGTAGGGTTGTAGCTGTAGGTGGTTGGGATGGCAAGTGAGTCGCACCTGGAACTGTACCTTTCAGCAAGCTGATCTCGTACGTGGTCCTCTAGGATTCGACTCTTCTCCGCAGCGACATTCAAATCTCTCGGCACCCTTTCGACCCACCGGGACACAGTGCATGTGGTGACTTTTGCCAACCTTCGTCCACCTCCTATACTGGGCAACGAAGGCGACACTTCAGATATTGATGAGATCAGCAAAGACCTGGCATCTACTCTGGAGCTGGGAGGCGGAGATGAGACTATCGCTTCTAGCGAAGAAGAAGATGAGGAATTGGACGGAGTGCCACCCAGGGAAAGATGGTTTGCGAGCGGAGGGAAAGATACCAAGGTGGCTCTGTGGGGATTGATGGACTTCTCTGCGCGGGATCAGGCATAGGCATGACTTCTTGTCATTGTATTATAGCTCTGCATAGCATTAAGCATGGACATGATAGCACAGCATCCGTTACACTGAGCTCAGGGATCGCCGAAAACGACCTATTGAAAAATATGGGGACTCCAAAATAGAAGTCGCGTCTTTCTTTCACGGGCCAAGAAGTTGAAACATGAAACACAGCAATTGACAGATAACGTTGTCACCACCGCTACGGCTCTCATTGTTCTCGTCACGTTCATCGAGGGTCGTATTTCTCATCAATCGTTTGAATGATCACAAAGCCGGGCAATAACACCTGATATCTGTTTGGTGCAGACAACGCGATTACCTACCTTTGGTGAACACGATCCGCGCACTCCATTGATCTCCCTTTCAAGCCAGAACAACGGACAGCTCACGCCTCACGTTTTGACATTATTCGAGTGGCGACGACGACAACAACAACAGAAGAGTCGTTGTCATCGAGATCTACATAACAGTATCTTGAAGACCTTCGCTACTTCCCGTGTGTTTCCTAAGACACCAAGGCGCCATAGACATCCGTCTTACAACTGTCCTCTCTAGCAGAGCACAGCCTGTTCGTAGGAGACGTAACAGAGATGGATCCGCCGTACTCTACTTCAACACCTTCAGCGGGTACGCCCAACGTATCACATCCTTATCCGCCCTCTTATCGATCTCAAATCACTTCATCGCCCTCCACTCCCCCCCCACCTCCCGCTCAATCTCTACATAACCCTACCTATCATCAAGGCTACCAACCACCGCAACCACCTCTGTATCCCTCGTCCGACAATCCGTATCATTCTTCCAATCTGACAGGTGCTTCCGCAGCCTATTCCCAGTACGATGACTCGAATGGAGGTAGATTCCATCGGACCAATTCGGACGAATCGATTCATCCTTCGATACCGCTGAATAAGGAACATGTCGATTGGGAAGCTGGCGATAGACCGGAAGGATGGACGAAGGAGGATGAAGATGCGGAAAGGGAGTTTCTGAAGAAGGGGATGATCGATTGGGTGGAGTTGAGATCTTGGAGGTTCTGGATAAGGAAAGAATGGTGGTGTGAGTTTGGTCTTTGACTCTGCTCTCTCTGCTCCCTCTGCATTCCCCCCTCTGTATCTCTGCCAGTCAAACGGACCAACGCAATCGAACGTGTCCCCAAAGAATACGCTGACCAGACATTAACTCACTCTCACAGTCTACTACATTCTTTTTGCCATTCTGGTGGTGTTAGTGTGTCTCATGTCACTATATCATGACGACGTGAGTTGCTGTCTCGGAGGTCACAGACCGACACTGATAATATGCACACAGATTGTCAACTGGTTGACTCCTGTCGCAAATTGGATGAAGGCGTAAGTGTTCTACCTTTGTCAGCGGAGGGCATCGCTGTGCTGACTGGTTGCTACCATCCAGATTACCCGGAGGTTGGGCTATACCAATAGGTGAGCTGCGACATGCTAGCCTAAATCGTCACTTCCAGCTGATGTTCTTTGATTCAGCTATCTTCTTTGTCATCTCATTTCCTCCTCTATTCGGCCACGAGGTAAGTCTCGTCCTCATTTCTTGGATCATATGAAACTACGCTTTGCTGATCATTTCACCACTTTCTCCTTCTCGCCTTCGTATACTTGTCCTCCGCGTGCTGTTCGATGACCGTTGATTGTCTCGCTCTACCGACCCCCACAGATCCTCGCCATTCTCGTGGGAGCCGTATGGGGTCTCTGGGTCGGGTTTGGGATTACAGCAGCTGGCACTTTTATCGGTGAAGTGGGCAATTTCTACGCTTTCAAGTATTGTCTTCGATCACGAGCAGAGAAATACGAGAAGAACAACGTAAATTACGCTTGTATGGCGCATGTGGTCAGGGAGGGAGGATTCTTCATTATCTTCGTGGCGAGATTGAGTGCTATACCAGGGTGAGTTGGAGGAGTTGCTTCCGTGCAACAAACGCCTTGAGACTGACGGCGCCCGCACTCCATCGTTGCAGCCATTTTACGAGTGAGTGTTCTTGTATCCGTTTCTACTGCGAGCAAGATTGCCTGAGCTGATCAATTCTCTGGTGATGCCAGCTGCCGTATTTGCGACATGTGGAATGAATATCTGGATCTTCATGATAGCGTGCATTCTGACCATGCCGAAGCAGGTGAGGCACCCGTTCAATTACGCCATTTCTTTGCAGGATGAAAGATTTACCGGACGCAATGGCTGACACTGTATCTTTCACCCAGCTCATTGTGGTCTACCTCGGTGTTCTGTTCGAGAACAAAGATAAAAGCTCGAAGGACAAGATCATCTCGCGAACGGTGCTTGCAGTTGGCTTCTGTGAGTGGTCACAATCGTTTTGAATGACGTTGGTCCCCGGAATTGCATTTCGTGATTGTGTCTTTGAAGTGACTCGTTAACATTTCTCTTTCTACAGTGGTTACCATTTGGGCAGCGTGGTATATCTGGAGGAAAATGCATCAAGCTCGAGTACATGTGTGGCGTAAGCGAAGGTCAGTCTGGGCTTCACCGCCCAGTATCTGCGAGATGGCTAACCTGACTATGATGGCACCTACAGGATGGAAGCAGCTTCGAAAGGAGTCACCCTTGATCCTTTAGCCCAGGCCCGCAGAGCAAGCTATAAAGAAGAATTCCAATCGCTTGAAAACGGGACCACCGATCGTTTGGCTGTCGGTCATTCGCATTCGGTGGATGTGGAAGATGATTCGAGGAGTCCTATCCTCTTGTCTCGTAGACATCAGAGTTATCAGAACCCTTACGACATTCGGTATGTTTCTCGCTGCCTCATGCGTCCCGGACCACCATGTCTCCTTCCATGCCCATTGATCGTTCTTCGCTTAATCGTTCCCCACCTTAAAACGCCGGGTGTGATAATGGAGGAGCTGACATTCACCATCTATATCTATTTGCATATGACCAGATATCAAAGTGACAATTCCATGTCAGTCTACGATATGCACGACGCCCCTCCGCTCCAAGAACAAGATATCAGCTACGGCTATCGCCCATCGTTTACTGCCAGATTCCCGAAATCCCAGCCGACAGGTACCGGTCAAGGGGTGAGACGAGAACCGTCGAAAGCTCCCACCGTCTACTCACATATGGAGGAAGTGGGACCGACGGCTGCGTTCCCCGTTCCCAGTCCTGCTCCGCCACCGCCCTCGTTCTCGGCAAATGCAAATGGGGGGAATAGCGGATATGTATGAAGTTGAGCCGGTATGCGGGAATTAAGTAAATGGTAGAAGGTGCTGTGTGGTCGCAATGATGATATGCCGAAGAAGGACATGTGCAAAATACGGATAAAGGAAGACACTTGTCACGGGGTATGTATGTATGTATGTATGTATTGATGTATACCCATCTTCCCTAGTGCACTCTATTCGGAGCGTTTGTCCGCTTGCTTGCTAAGGCAGAGTTCGATAAGAGATGCCATTCATAGGCGATGGTCATCGTCGAGGTATTTGAACATCCGCCATACTCCCCAAGTCGCCACGAGTGTAATCACAGTCTACCACGCCGACATCAGCTCAGCTTGAAACAACTCTGCATCACAAAGAGCACCAGCCCGGAGGCGCAGAGATGAGGGCGATGGCTCACCGTGATACCGAATGGCCAGACGAGGTATGGATCTCGCATGATTGGGAGGAAGACGAGTACCAAAGCTGATGAGATTGCTTGCATGAACAAGAACAGCGAATTGATGATCGATCGAAGTGAGGCTGCATAGGATCAGACCGTAAACTCTCAAACACAAGGCAAAGGGTTCTTATCGCGACTTACGTGGGGACATCATGTACCCTATCTCCATTGCGCTCACAACCTGTAAACGAGCAATATCAGCTTTTCGATCCAATGTGGAAGGGCATATAGCTGATACTTACCGCCAGAGATTCGCTTAGTCCCGATAGTATAGGTGCAGGAAGGATAAGCCAAGCGCTCTGTTAGAAGAGCGCACCAGTCCAGTAAGCACATCATCATCAGAGTAGACATGGACTGTAGCTTACCAAGGGCGAAACTCCTGATCCCTCCTCACAGGTTGTTGCTTGATTCCCGCAGGGCGAGGTCTTGTATACCTAATTGAGAAGGAGTGAGCTTGAAAACACACGATGCTTCTCGACCACGGAAACGCTCACAGCATGCTGTATCAAAGCTGACCAGGCCATACCAGCTGCGGCGAGGAGGAAACCAACTACTACGCGTCGCACTGGACCGAATGGTATGCGTCGAGACGAAAGGTAGGGATACACATATCGATTGAGTGCCGGAATCTAGAGTTCACTTTGAGTAAGCTATATATGCTTATGATGTATAATAATTCGCTCACAGCGATGACAATGACCAGTGGGTTGCTAGAAAAGAGTCAGCGATATCCCTAAAGCTGTATGTTTGAGAACTTACGCATGACCCAAGAAATCGTTGGGGATCCCCTGAAATACCAATATCCAGGTTAGAGCTGTGCTCTGCACCTCTGGCTTTTTTTTTTCCAAAACCTACGTTTGTGGTCATTGACCCTGTCAAGCTAGTCACTAGGGCGTTCAAACCTCCATCCGCAATATTGTAGACGATGAAGAACGCAAAGAATTTGCATGCTTCAATCAATTTGGCTGCCTCGTCATCTCGGTTATCGTCGGCGTCTTCTCGTTCGGGGAATCTGGGTTGTCCGCCGCGTGAAGATGCCAAAAGCCGACGAGCTTGATGATAGTTCTCAATGAGTGCAGATGAGGAGGGAGGCGTTGAGGGCACAAGATGGGGATGGACCAAGTGTAGTAATATGGGCATAAGGAGGAATATGACCTGGAGGCAACGTCAGCCTGCGGAACGGGAGAAGGCACGACGGAGGTATACCTACTCCCGGTATGAGGAAAGCCAACCAAAATCCGACATACTGGAGGACTACTCATCAGTGATGCCCAGGACATGAGTGGTCAGAGTATTCATCATACCTTCTCTGCGAATGTAGAGAGGATAGCCAGAAATGCTCCAACATTGATAGAACCGTAATATGCGGACATCACACGCTGTATCGTCGCTGATGTGCAAGCTACTTTAAGCTCACGCTGTCTGCAATACCCGACCTCATGGGACTTACCCTCTCGGTCAACTATGACCTTTTCGCCATCGCGTAAAGTCCTTACGTAGTCTTCGGTGGAAGTGTATTGTTCAGCCATGATCGGTGCGATATTCGCCTTGATCATACCTAAGAGACTCTTTATCAACTGCACATTCCTCTGAAACCCTCTTGTTCGCTCACCAGCAGACCCGCCGAGGAGCAATAGCGCCAACAAGAACGGCACGAAAGCCCCTCCATTCTGCAGGACGTAGGGTAGAGCAGCTATGCTCGGTGTGAGCTCCTACCCATGTTCACATTAAGCTGTGAATTCACCATAGACCGATAAGATATGTGCGATACCCGCAATCCCTGTACCAACCGCGATGGTCTTGAACTTCCCCCATCGCATATCTGCCAACATTCCACCCGCCTGCCATCCCATCAGCTGAGTTCCACGTAGTATCGCGATAGCACGAGCTTGCTCATCTTAGCTTACTAAAGGTGTCATGTACGCCAATAGATTGAAGATGACGCTCAACGCAGTGGACACTTGTAACCCCATACCGAGCGCTCCTGGAGTGATTTGCGAGCCGGGAGGCGGAGCACCGGTACCTGGACCACCGGGAGGAAGAGGCCGCTGGACGAAGTTCCTATGGGGGACGTCAATTGTTGGAACAATAATCTAACTGTCAGGACTAGCCAAGCCAGGGAAAGGAGGAGAGAAGGCTGGCGTGACTCACGGGAAAAGTCCGCCGACACCGTAGTAGGAGGCTCTTTCCGCTGTTTCCAAAGTTTTGGTGAGCTTTCACCGATATTATAAGGACCTGAAAGCTCACCGAGCTCAACCAAAGCTATCGTATAAGCGGTCCAGGGAACTTGAGCAGGTATACGACAGAGACATTTGGCCTGAGCTGCTGTTGGGAGCGGTTCCGGGATGTTCGAGGGGAGAAGAGGGGGCGGGGAGAGAGCTATTGAGTAGAGGCCTACCGTGTCAGTACGATATACGAAACATTGTGTGAAGACGATGGATCTCACCATTGTCATCCTCCTCATTCTGATACAACTCAGAAGGGGGGAGCAGCTCATATGTTCCAGATCCAACTTCGACTTCTTCGTCACTCCCCCCGTCGCCCGTGAGGAAAAGTGACTTCACCCTGTCCACCCATCCGGCTTTCGAGACAGGACCCATTTAGCGATAGTCCATGATGAGCGGATGCAGAAATGGGAAAGGAAGACAAAGTCAAAGATAAGCGAGTGATTTCGGAGACGTCTGAGAACGCGGCGGTCATGACCGAAAAGATGCATCGAGGCGACTGTCTTTCCTCCTGACATTCTCAATCTTCCTCTTTCACTCCCATTTCTACATCACTAGCAGAATCACTGCAAATACTAGCAAACCCAGTCAAGAAGCAAGATGGAAGGACTGCTCGACCAATCTGGTCCGACATTGCTGAGCATTAGAGATCGGGTTCGTCTGGCTACCGTACGTTGACATCAAAACACTTGGGATCATCCACTTGTTCACGGGAGACCTGCTGCTGATTATGTTGATCTACGCACAGGCTATAGTGATATCGCAAGTCAAGCCTACTAACATCCCACTGGATAGCATGTATCTCCCTTTACTTGTCATTTCTCTGCTGGATTCACTGACCGCGCTCATCCGAACAGCTTACCTCGTCCACCTTCGTACTGAGATCCGCAACAATCGCGCTCAAAAACGAAATCACGGATTTGCCTATACCCCAATACCCGAAGAGCACGATTGGAGGAGACTACTTCATTCCATAGACAGCAGATTGAAAGAAAGCGAAACGAAGCTAGCTCAGATGGAAGCAAAGGAACGAAGGGAATATGAGCAAGGGAGCGGGTGGCGAAAGAGGGATTTGACATGTCAGTCGCAAGTGACCGACTACCTCGAAGCTGACGCCTGAATCCAGACTTAGGGCAGAATGATCTGACGGAAGAAAGGCAATGTCAGAGAAGGAAAAGCGTATGAACGATAAGTGACAAACAGAGGAATTGGTGTTGCGAATCTTTGATGTATGAGTGGCGTCCCGATTTGATGACCCGGATGACAGAATTGTATTACGCACATGGTCGTCGATCTCTGCAACAAACTTCTGCTTCGGTCAGGTCGAACAATGTTCGCCGAGTTGTTCACAGTAAACCATCCATCTATAGCAGAAGTAAAGCAGCAGGAGACAAAGATTACGGATGAGCACGGTATCTCCTCATGCTGTTTTTCCTTGTCCAGCGAAGTTTGACGGGCTGCTCCTCTCTCCTCGCTTCTTTCTTGACGTTAGTCGCCTCTACCAGTTCTCTGGATCCTTCCTCTCCCATGTCCTGGGCGCTTTTATCTACGCCTCCCTGATCATTCATCCTTCGAAAACTCAACATTTCCGCTATGTGGTCGAGGCTAGAACGAGGGTTTATCGTTGTCGCTCCTAGCCATAGATAGTCGTCCATCCCCGCTCGTTTCGCGCTGTGTGTTCGGTCATGAGTCGGATTGACTTCGACTTTCACGTGATCAGTATCTACGTGGACACTGAGCAGAGTGTCGGTGATCAGTCCAGCAGGTCGTGACGGTTCAATTACCGGTGTCGGCTGAGATAGAACTGCAGGTATTGCCAGTAAGGCGAAAAGGAGGGAAAAGCGTAACATGTTCAGTGTCCGCAGTCTCGTCTGATAGGGGTAATAACGTTAATATGTGATGGTCACATCAGAAAATGAGTCTCACACTCACCGTAGAGAGGGCTGCTAAAGCGCAGTGATAATAGCAGTTTGGCAAGTGGGATAAGCTCTGGAGTCTCGATACAAAGCGACTTTTGAGTAGAGACACGACACCAGTATCAGTCTTTTCTGCTTCTGTAATATATACATTGTGTCCATCTCTTTCTCTTTCGCCAATCACCATGTGTCATTGCGATCGTGTAAATCAACGCTTCGCGCAGATCCGTCTGATCATGTCGAAAGATGACGATCTTGGTGGGGATCAGCTCATATCGATATGGGTCCGAGACATGACCGAAACTGAATATGTCTAATGGGTGGACTTAGACATACCTTATGCCGAAGCAACCAACATCTCTCCGCCCACACTGTATCGAGGTTCGGTTTGCGTTTGGGTAAGTACAAGACATCCGAATGCATGGATGCTGCTGCTGCTGCTGCGTTTCACAGCAATAGCGTCCAAGCGCCACACTGACGACGAAAAGGTGAATAACCAAAACAATATCGCCGATAGGAGAGTTTTCCCATATATATACCACCTTAAATCATCCCTCCCCTTATCTCTCATCCACCACTACTATGACGCAAATGGGGCAACATGATCCTATCCTATTAGACTAGGGGGAGGGGGGGAAAAGCATTGGAACTTGATTTTGGCTTGGCCCTACAGTAGATCACTCTCAAACCATCTAATGGGTCTGGTGGAGTGCACTTCCCAATCGTTCCGATAGCCACCGCACATCGCATCCTTCATCAAAGTCGTCACCGACATCCCTTCCAAAGTCAACGACTCGAGGACTTCCGTGCAAATCTGATAACGTTGTCGCGCGTCACAGATATAACACAGCCCGGTCCACTACCACCATCTACACCCGGTTTGGCCCGGTGCAACATCATACTTGACAGCTCATTCAAATATCTATTCTCAGCACATCTCACTGCTCGTTTGATCCTCCTTTGACAACGCGGAGGGTCGCATCCATAACGAACGTCCATATCTTTCAATCATCTGTAACTCGAAAAATACCTCACAACCACTCAATACAACATGTTGAAAGGCGTAAAGGTGAGTCAGTCTACACACCCTATCCTGACAGATTTACTTCACATCTCCAGCATACTAGTCGAGCTGACCAATCCTATTCGCGCTATCAGCAACTTTGGCCATCCTCCAATTCCTCCAATGGCCGAGACACTCCCTCACCCACCCTCTCTCCCTCAGCCTCCTTCGCTTCCCTCGGCGGTCCTGCTGACCAAGCAACACCGAGAGCATCCGCTCACCCCACCGCTAACCCTTTTGACTCTGCGCCTCCCGCTCACACGCTCCCAGCACCAGCTCAAACACCAGGGAGTCTCAGTCGAAGTACCGCCGGACTGACGCTCGACTCCACGAAACGTGCCCAATCACCGGGCTTGGGAGTTCCACAACAGAGCGGATTGAGAACACCGACGACCCATGGTTTCATGCCGCTCCCTCTGGGGACACCCGGTGCGGGTCAACCGACCGTCGGAGTGACCGTAGGAGACCAAGTGGGCACGAGTGGAGGGATAGGTTTCGGTCTTCATGAGCCACCAAAGATGAGGAAGGCTATGAGTAAGCTCAACAACGATGGGGCAGCCACGCCACCGACATCCAACGGACAGGATCACATGACTACCGAGTCAGATGACCGTTCCGAAGGTACACCGGAACACTCGCCCTACCACGATGGAACGTCGACTCCGAACAGGAGTGAGGTGGGTCCCAGAGGAACACTCAAAGTCAAAGTCATCTCTGCAAGAGGTCTTGCGGTGTCCCACTCGCCAGATGCGAATCCCCAACCATACGTCGTCATTCAGTTCGAACAAAATGAATACATCTCCAGACCGCCTCAGCCTTCCACGTCCCCAGCTTCTGTCCCATTCACTACCTCAACAGCTCAGCCAGTTGGTGGGATCCCCGGCAATCTGACGCGAAGTACGAGCGGCCTCGGAGTCGGAGCAATCTCCAGGGCATTCGCAGATGCTGTAGGAAGAGGCAAGAACAAGCAACCGGGAGATGGGAGCGGAGCGATGACCCCCAGGGCCGAGGAGCCGAGTGGAATGAGTTGGATGGGAAAACCAGGACCTGGAGATCCGATATGGAAGGAGGAAGTGAACTTGTGAGTGAGAAGGCGAAGCGGCTATCAGTCGATCGTACTTCAGCTGGGGTGGATGCTGACCCATCCGTCGAGTGCAGTGATGTAACAAACACTCGATCTGCTTTGCATGTCTCTGTGTACGACCGTAGTCGAAGCAGCGAGGGTTTCTTAGGGATGCTGGACATCAAGCCAGTACTGCAAGATGGCTACACCCTGGACAACTGGTACAAACTTGGCACGAGAGGCGAAGAGACCGTTACAGGAGAACTTTGGATACAAATCACCTACAAGGTGATCAGGGTGAGCCCCAGCAAAGAATAGAACCTTTTGTGACATGGATCTGACTCGTGTATGATCTAGAAAAACATGTCTCTGAAACCGTCCGACTTCGAATTCCTTAAGCTCATTGGACGGGGAACTTTCGGTCGTGTCTTCCAAGTTCGCAAGAAGGATACTCGACGAATCTACGCCATGAAGGTCTTGTCGAAGAAAGAGATTGTCGCGAAGAAAGAAGTGGCGCACACTATCGGCGAGCGAAAAATCTTGCAAAGAAGTCTCGAATGTCCTTTCTTGGTCGGATTGAAGTTTTCTTTCCAAACGGACAAGGAGCTATATTTTGTAACAGATTACAAGTGTGGAGGAGAACTTTTCTGGCATCTGCAGAAGGAGGGAAGGTTCAGCGAAGACCGGGCAAGATTCTATATCGCAGAGCTGGTCCTGGCTTTGGAGCACCTACACAAGTATGATATTGTGTACCGGTGAGTCGATCTGTCATTCCGGGAAGACGAACATGGCCTGACAATAAAATCAGTGATCTCAAACCGGAGAACATCCTGCTTGATGCCACTGGACATGTTGCTCTTTGCGACTTCGGTCTCTCCAAGCCAGATCTGTCAGACGACAAACTCACCAACACCTTCTGCGGTACTACCGAGTGAGTGGTTTTCGTGTCTGGCCTCCACTCTTCGGGATGCTAATTTCGGTTTCACAGATATCTGGCGCCTGAAGTTTTGCTCGATGAGAAAGGGTATGGCAAACACGTGGATTTCTGGTCGCTTGGTGTCCTGCTGTTTGAGATGTGCTGTGGTTGGAGTCCGTTCTATGCCGAGCAGACTCAGGAGATGTACAGGTTGATCTGTGAGTCGCTACACCTGTGAACATTTGGGTTTAGAGGATTGCTGATGGCATTGTTAGGCTACGGCAAGATCCGCTTCCCCAAGCATGTGATCGGCGATGACGGAAAGCAATTTGTCAAAGGGGTGAGCAGGCTTGTTCACATAGGCCCCAGTAGGATAATGCTGACATAAATGGCAGCTGCTTAACCGCAACCCCCAAAACCGTCTGGGTGCGAGACGCGGCGCAGTCGAGCTGAAAGAACACCCATTCTTCAAGGACGTCGATTGGGATCTCCTTTACAAGAAGCAGATCACGCCGCCGTTCAAACCTATAGTGGACTCGGACGAATCGGTCGCCAACTTTGATCCCGAGTTCACAAATTCTTCATTGATCGACGCTGGTATCGTACCATGGGACGATCAGAACCCGGTTACTCAGCCAGGCAAACACTCGTATCTCGGTCCAGGTGGAAGCTTGTCCAACCCTAGTCACATGGCGAATGCTGGTGTGAACATCAGCAAGCCTCAAAGACCACCGTTGGCTGGACAGAGCGGAAGTCCGTTGACAAGTAGTGTACAAGAGAACTTTAGGGGATTCACGTACACTGGCGAATCAATGGTTGTGAGTACTGTATCTAAGGGATCTGTACGCAGACAAGCTGACGCTCGTGGATCGATCAGCCCCAATCAATGCTGGCCGATCACCCTATGGATAGCGATGAAGACAATGAAAATGCAGTGGACGACGATGAGGATGAAGAGGATGAAGAGGATGACGACGACGAGGAAGAAGAGGAAGAAGACGGCGACGAGTATGACGGGCTGAGAACAAGAAGGCAAAGCGATGTCGACATGGACTAAGACCGTCCAGTGACGGTTTCAACCTGAAAGGCGCGTTGCGACGTGGTGTTTGTGCGCGATCAGGACCCAGTTGTTCCTTTGTCTGCGAACCATATATCCGAAATTCAAGTATAATCCAGAACTCCTTCCCTCCTTCGCAATCATAATACGGTCATGTTGGATAAGAGGTATTTATAATCTTTATCTGACTTTTTGAACTGTATATTTTTGCGGATTTACCCCTTCATGTCGTAGCCAACGACGTCGACGCTTCGCTATGGTCAAGGATGAAGAAGAGATAAGACGAAGAATTATGATAGTGGTATGAAGGATGAGTTGATCAAATGATAAGATTCGCTGTCAAAGGGATATCTCAAAGGGTCACTTTTGTTCTTTCACATTAAAGGACGGGATCAAAGAGATCTGTATCAGATCCCGACGATCCCTACTTAGGGCTATCCAACTTGGTACGGAATAATTCCGCTTTCCTGACGATTACAGCAGGCGGTTCCGTTTTCCGGGCTGAAGAGTCAAGCAAGTAATCGGTCGTGATGCAAGTGGCTACAAGACAGAAAGTGTTAACGTTGTTACGAGAAAACAAGTGATGTATGGGTACCTCAGACCTGTGTGCGAGGAGGTGATCAGTTGAAAATACAGAGAGTATATATGATCGAGTAAGTGTTGATGGTCGAGCATTCCCCGTAACTAGGTAGGTCCCTTGTAGGACAAGCGGACTTGAAAATCCCATCAACGTGCCTATACTGAGCTGCACTGCCAGAAACATTCTAGTGCCCTATCCCCAACCTGTCCACCAGGTGGACGATTCGAGATACTGCCCAACTACTATGACGCTGCACTCGCTGAGCCCCTTTCCGTAATGCCACGATACGACACTTTTCGTACAAGTTGACGATGGCAGAGCCTCCCTCCGAGAGAACGTTTTTGTTTTTTTTCCTCCTTGGTGGCTCGAGGCTGTCGTGCCTAGGGGGAAAATGAGATGAAATGATGACGAGATACTGTAGGACAAAAGTGACGTTTGTGCAATCGACCAGATCCGGCCTCGGATCGGCGTTTGAAACTTGTCCATGTGGTGACTAACCCTCGCAAGTTGTGCTGTTGTGCTGGTGGGCAGTTGCTATGTAGGCTGTTACGGCAGGATGCGCGAAAGGTAAAGTAGTGCTGGCTGATCATGACTATCTGCGTGTTTAAGGGCCACAACACTGATGATAGAGGTTTCGCTGCTATCACCCGCAGGACCATACTGTAGACCTGAGAGGCGTTTGGGTCGAGATGGGTGGCATGGCGAAGTAGCTACAGTAGCTCTTATGCTATCAAGAGCCGGTGACTGAAGAAGAACAAAAGAGATCGACGGTACCTGAATAACTCCAAATGTTTTGTATGACCCATCGTCTCTCGTGGTGAACAGCTGTTCAGGTAGTGTCGCATGTGAGGTGCGGTACCGAGTAGTGGTGGTGGTAGTAGTAGTAGTAGTGATATGTAGCTTATGATTGTGGGTGAAATCTAATCCCTTTTCTTGGGACATCTCATCAAGTTTGAGCCCATCTTGTTGCCTTGCATGACATTCAGCAGTCTACAAAACGCAGCAGAACTCATCTTGCTCATCGACGCGACGACCTCTCTCTTCTCTCTTCTTCTCATTCGAGAACAGTTCGCTCATTCGACATTTCCACCGCCTACCGATCAGGACGAGCATTGCGAAACAACCCTCACCAGTTTTTCAAGATCTATACTCAGCTGAACGAAGAGTTCGCGGCGAGCTCTTCAGGTCAATAGCTCTTATCCTCTCTGCCGTCTCCCCTCCCAATGATCCTCGAAACATATGCCGATCTCCCTACTCTGCCTGTCATGCCGCGATCGCCTGAGAGCAACCAAGCCCGAACAGCTTTGCACATGGCCATCACCGAACAGGTGCTTAACCTCATCGAGACATGTGCCTCCTCCTCACCCTCTCCAACATCACCTCACGGACTCACACTCATCGTCGAGACTGCCGTTGAACCCGGACAAGAAGACGACGAAGAGGAGGTAGAGTCAACAACGGCGGCGGGCGGTTCTTCCTCCCAATTGGACCGAGTATCCCTCTTCGCAGAGGCTTCTACGCGGTTGTCGGAGGTGGGCATCATGCCTGATCGAGGCCGGAGTCGAGCAGCTAGATCGAGGTTGGTACCGGTCCCTCTTCAGACGGATGAGGGGTACTTCTCGAGACGGAAAGATGCGTTCAACATGCAACGAGGTGAATTGGAAAGCAAAATCGGATCTTGGTCAGAATCTGTCTGTGTGCATGCTCTGGCAATATCAGAGGTCAGTGTTCTATCTCCCTTGAGCCTTTTCATTAGATGTTAATCAGACGTTTCATCCATGACAGGACTATCCCGAAATACCAGATACGATCCCTTCCCCTTCCATACCGTACACCTACATTCTGCGAACTTCTCCACCAATCATCGGCTCAACACCCGCCCCGTTCCCTTCTCTAACACTATACGAGAACCTCGCTTCTTCTCCAGCGGCATGTGATCCATCCACCACACCCCGAGTCACCACGACCGACATGAATACAGGTGGGATGGGATTGGGTCTCACTTTCTCACCGAAATGCTCGTCGGCGACATTCCGTCCTGGAAGAAAAGCATCTGGATCCCTGGGTGCCCCGGCGAACGATAAAGATAAGAGATTGGGTGAACGAGGTGAGAGAGAATGGTTGTTGAATTTGCTGGAAGGAGGTGATTGGGAGGATAAGAAGGATATAAGGGAAAGTAGGATCGCAGCGAGCAAGGTCGAGGTCGTCGAGGGGATGCCGACGCCGAGACCGGTCGCAGCAACAGGAGGGATTTTGTGGGGCTAAAGTACGATAAGTTTTGACCAGTCAGTATTGTTGTCATCAGTAGTTTCTCCTCATCCTCTTCTCCGGCCACACCACACTTGGGTCAAATACTCTGCACGTAAATACATCCCATACACATATACGCTCCTGTACCTTTTCCGAAGCCTGCAAACACACATATTGTATCTTATTAGTTGACAGCTGTCTCAATTGCATGACCTCTGCATGATCTTTCAAAGCACACACCCTATCCCTCGCATGATGACGATCCGGATTGAGGTTTGTGATCGTCGACCGAAACCCCTCCCTTGGGGCGCAGGTGTGTGCATATACACAACATACTTTCGACCACCACATCGATGAGTCAAGGTGACGCCATCGATGTTGATGTTTGATTCGAAGCCTGTCCAGCGTTGCAATGCAGGTATGTGAAGACGGGATGACACAAGGACGTGGTTATATTTGTGAAGACGGTGCGATCCGGTGGAGTCACCACTCACCCACCGCCAGCGACCGGAGGCTTACTTAATTCGAAACGCAGTTTTCAGGGTTCAGTAGCAAACCGCTCGAAATCTCACTGCTCGCCAAAGATCAGATCATCATCATCATCATCATCATCAGATCAATCCACCTCCCCAGCTACTCATAACGACGAGAAGGTTGATAGTGATAGCTGCTTACAAACATCGTCAACCTCAATTCTCCAGAGGTGTGCGAAAACGCTCTCATACTAGCTCATCGACGCAGAGGGCTGAGAGCCCAAGAGGTTTCGGTTGGAGGCCGCTGAGAGCCGTTGGTTTTTGTGGAAAATCATACCGAGTGAGTGGAAGAGACAACGGATTCTGTGATGGATGGTTCAACTTGTTGCCGTGCGACCCATTTTCAACGGTCAACGCTGACGACTTGCTTCTGCTTGCTCAGCGCCCATCGACCTCAGCGCTACTCTTCTTCACTCCTCAAGTACTGGTGAATCGATCTTCTCCCAGCTCCACATATCAATATGGGTCTCTTAGCTCTCGGGACGCCTCTCACTTGGGACGAGACCAAGCCTCTCGCAGAACACATCAGGAACCACGGTATAACCCAGTTCCTGAACACCTGGGACAGATGGAAGGATAAGACAGGCAAAGGTCTTCTCTGGGGCGACGAGGTAGGTGCTCAAACCCGACATGCTCTCTGTTTGCAGCAGAGGAAATCAGAGCTGATCTCTACCCGTGTAACCGCGCAGATCGAGTACATGGTTGCTTCCTTTAATGATGAGAATAAACAGGCGAGATTGAGTCTTCGCCAAACGGAGATCTTGGAGAAACTGCAGAGCGTTACTCTTGATCCATCTTTGGAGAAATTCAAGCCCGCTTGCTGGTACGTAAATCCTCGTCCTATCGTTTCTTCTCTCCCTTCGGGCGCACTACGACGAAGTCTCATCTACTCGAACACTGACGTTTTACCCCTCTGCAGTGCGGCAATCCCCACATTCCACCCCGAATACGGTCGATACATGCTCGAATCCACTCCAGGCTTTCCCTTCTCGGGTAACCCATCTTCGCTCGTAGCTGTGGAAGCAGACATGCGATTCAGAAGACAGATCATCCGGTCCCATCTGAAAAATCACGAGTTACCACTCACACTTACCGCTTGGCCAAGATTGGGTGTGACCGACAGCGCTTTCACGGACCCCGATACACACCCAGATCCTCAGAAATCTAGTAGTCGGAGTGAATATGTGGGAGAATTGTTGACAAACCCTCATGCGAGGTTTCCGTGAGTCTTCGTCGACTTCCGAGTCGCTTCCGATACGAACTGTCGCTGATTTGTGAGGTCTCAGCACTTTGACTGCCAACATCAGATCAAGAAGAGGGAGTAAGGTGGATATCAGGGTGCCATTGTTCATCGATGAGAAGACGGAAATTCCTGACGGGTTGAGCGCACTAAAGTCAAACGGTCATACAAGTGGGTTGCTCGGTCGAAGTACACGAGAGCATATCCGAGTGCTGATTCCCGTACTAGACCCTGCCAAACCTCTATCTGGAACCCCCTATATTCACATGGACGCCATGGCCTTCGGTATGGGTTGTTGCTGCTTGCAAATCACTTTCCAAGCCTGGAACGTAGATGAGGCGCGAAAGGTCTACGATGCTTTGGTGCCCGTCGCACCAATAATGGTGCGTAACATCGTCCATTTGGATTCTGTGTCAAGCTGACGAATGTTCCTCCCAGCTTGCGCTCACCGCTGCCAGTCCAGCTTTTAGGGGCAAGTTGGCGGATGTGGATGCTAGATGGAACGTGATTGCTGCTAGCGTCGATGATCGAACAGAGGAAGAGAGAGGCTTAAAGGTGCGCATCTGGCTATAATATATCCTTCTTCCGTCACTGATCACTTGATCCAGCCTCTGAAGAACGATCGATACAGAATACCGAAGTCCCGATATGATTCGGTTGACCTATATATCTCTAATGACGAGCGCAATAAACCAGAGTACCACGACATCGACGTCCCCGTCAATCAGGCCGTCAGGAAGCGCCTGATCGAGCATGGTGAGTCAATCTACTGGGTTCCTGGCACTGTAAACTGACAGAAGCTGCCGTAAAGGTCTCGACGACAAACTGGCTAGTCACATCGGACATCTGTTTATCCGAGACCCTCTCGTCCAGTTCTCAGAAACGATTGACCAAGATGATGTCGGATCAATGGATCACTTCGAGAACATCCAATCAACCAATTGGCAGACCATCCGGTTCAAGCCTCCGCCGGTCAACTCACCTATCGGTTGGAGGGTCGAATTCAGGAGTATGGAAGTTCAGATGACGGACTTTGAGAACGCCGCGTTCTCAATCTTCATCGTGCTTCTTACCCGAGCTATCATCAGCTTCGATCTCAACTTCTACATGCCTATATCCAAGGTGAGTCGGTGTCTGCCGAGAATCCGCGGGTACGACTTGCTGATGCTTCGTCCCAGGTCGATGAGAACATGCAAGTAGCTCAACAACGTAATGCTGCTGTTGCCAACAAATTTTTCTTCCGACGCAATGTCTTCCCTCTCGACCGTTCTCCCGCCCGATTCGACCTTGCATCTCGACCCGTATCTCCTCCCTCTTCATCGCCGACTTCCCAGACTCACAGCCGAAATCAATCCGCCGCGGTCAATCATTCGCCCAACGGCGATATTAACGGCGGAGATGTGCCACAAACGTCCCATGATCGCGATATATCAGAATCATCTTCGACATGCAGCACGCCGATTGAGATGGAGGCTGGCGACGAGGCTGCGGAGATGACCTTGGACGAGATCGTCAATGGAGATAGCGGCAGTTTCCCTGGACTGATGGGTGTTGTGAACGCATATTTGAACTCTCTAAATGTGGACGTGTGTACAAAGTGTGATATACGAAGATATCTGGATCTGATCAAATATAGAGCGAAGGGTGAGTGAGATACTCGAACCGACCTGGAATTGCGACCTATAGAGCTGACGAGACATGGAATTATAGGTCAACTGGTTACCCCGGCGACATGGATAAGGGACTTCATCACTTCCCATCCAGCATACAAGAAAGACTCGGTAGTGAGCGACGAGATAAACTATGATCTGTCCAAGGCAGTGGACGAGATGTAAGTTCACCTTTTGTTGCTGAACAGAACGATTTAGTGGTATGGACGCTGATGTCATTTCCACCTGGCAGTGAGAGAGGAGTGAGACCTGCACCAGAGTTACTGGGCAAGGATTATGTGGGATCGGGACCTACTGGTTGTTTGTGATGGGCAGATATACAGTGTAATAAGACTATTGGTATCGTTTCAATCAGAGGGTAGATAGGCATTTCTCAGTTTGTGAGACAACATATCATAGATAGACGGGATATGTACGGTAACTCAGCCCATTCAGCTCGGGCGACACGCGTACCCGTCAGTAGATCACTTCTCCGGATGAAGAGGGGGAAGGTCCTGGTGCTGAGTGTATTCAAAGAGACCTGCATAGGAAGTATCGCATGACCAAGTACCTATCAACTATTACTCATGACCCAGGCCTGCTGCCCGTCTATGCGCCTTCGCAGTGAGCCTTATAGGCATCGGCGTTGAGAAGAGCCTCGAACTCTGCAGGATCGGAAAGCTTGACCTTGCAGAGCCAGCCTGGGCGAAAAGATGGATCAGCATTGTCCTGGGGAATGCGTCTGGCGTAAGAGATGAGAGGAAAGAGGGGGAAACAGAGAGGACAGATGATCTCCATTCATCCATCCATAATCACTTTCCAAATGAATACAGCAGGAAGTCTAAGAGAGCCAACAATGTATGACGGAGAATGAAAAAAAAAACAAAAAAAAAACACAAAACCAAGGAAAGGAAAGGAAAGGAAAGACTGTCTGCGAAGTGTGATGTGAGCTGGATGACAGGCACTCACCATCGCCCTGAGGGGCCTTGTTCAGGAGACCTGGTTGGTCTGCGAGCGTCTCGTTGATCTCGTCGATGATACCGGATACGGGGGCGTAGATGTCAGAAGCGGCTTTGACGGACTCGACGGCGCCGATCGAGTCTGCGCATGGGGTAGAGATAGGTCAGTATCGATTCTCGATTCCCAGTATTGCAGTGTTGTCCGAGTCCGTTCTCTTTCTGGGTCTGGGTGATCCTCCAAATGTCTGAGGCGCGATGTTCCGAAGTGATAGGGGAATGGTCCGTAAAGATGACCATACGTCGTTGAACTGCAATTTGTCCGAGTCCAAATCTCCCCACCAGACCTTTCCCAGACGATAACCAACGGTCCTCCGATCCATATTCGCCCACACATCAGGTATAAAGTTCGGAACACAGAACACCACTCACCACCTTGCGCAATCTCACTCCCGTGAGCAGGAAGTTCCACAAAGACGACATCTCCCAATGCCTTCTGGGCGTAATCTGTGATTCCGACGGTCCCGATGTTGGTGTTGGAGTCGAAGGCGACCCATTCGTGGTCGGTCGTGTATCGAGCTGCATATCGCAGGGTTGGGAGGGCGGGAGAGGGACAGGGGCGGAGAGTAGAGAGTGCGAGTGGATGTCATGGGTGTTAGAGTGGTCAAATGTAGCACGAATGAGCAATGGGACAATCAGTTGATATGGGAAGTCGGGTTGGGTGATAAGCCGGATCAACAAAGTCAAGGGAACAGAGAGCAGCGGAACGTGGAACAACGGGCAAGAGATAGATACAGAGTTGCAGGAACGTCAGTGATATATATCCTTTCGCCGACTACGAGGGCTTGCATGCTCACTAGAGACGAATCGCACTGCTGAGAACCTCAAAGCCTGAGTTCGAGCAGGAACGGCGACATGACGGAAAGCTCCGGTGGTAGCCGTACGACGAAGAGCGGAGAGCATGTTGTGTGGGTTCAAGCTTCCTTTCTTTCGGATCACAAGCGACAATGCAAGGTCTAGCTGGCTGGCTGGTTGGGGCAGAGAAGAGAAGAGCAAGAGATGGGCAAAGAAAATATGGGGATGAAAGGGTAGTTTCGTATGGGTAGAGTCAGAAATCCGACCTCGGACTCGTTGTTGTTGATATTGGAAAATCATGATCAGAGATTATTGGAAAAGACGATGCTGAACCGCTATCTACGACCCTCTCTTCTCTCCGCGTTCTGACCCCCTGACTGTGAGGGAATTGCTCCCGTCGTATGTTCACAGTAGGTGTATCATACGTACGGTCAGGCAAGAATGGACCAATGGTGAGTTGTAATATATATATGCATGACAATGGCAATGACAATGACAATGTACAAAGACAGCGGGTCGGTTGATTCGCAGCACTACTTGATGAACCTGTTGACAAGGTATCAGCGGTCATATCTGCACGTCTTTCCATCTTGTCTCTTATTTTCGCTCAATCATCGACCACCTCCACAACCCCTTCACCTTACATGGAACGCCCACTCATGGCAAAGAAGAGATCAACTCACTTGTGCATGAATTTCTTGTGGAATTCACTTCGCAATAGATCATTGACAAATTCTCCCTTCTTGGGCTTATCATCATGGCCGACAGCCTGATTCTTGAAGATCAGATCATCGTCCCATCTTCTCTTGACAGCAAAGGTCGAGGCGGTAGAAGTCGTCGTGGATGCTGGTGTACCTGGAGATTGACCGAGTGCAGCTTGGAGATTGAGTAATGGGTTTCCGGTAGCGATTTCTGATTCGCGTGATATAGCTTCCGAGGCAGACGCTTCCGCTTCCTGCGGGTGTGATAGTATGATTAGCGAGTGGTAACGATGTACGATCATTAGCTGGCCGAGGAGAGGCAATGTTCTGAAGGATGTCGACATGATGGATCTGGTGACTCGTAGGGAGGTGGGTCGGAACTCAAGTCTTGACACATACCAATCTCGCCTTCTCCTCTGCTCGCTCCTGCTTGATCTTTGCCAGCTCTGCCATCAGTGCGGCAGTATCATCCTCGTCGTCTGAGTCGGAATCGCTAGAGTGGGTACTCCTCGTCAGCTATGCATATTTTCCAACGAGCACAGGGTGAGTCTAAGCCCGAACAGGGAACTCACTCGTCGTCGTCCTCATCGTCATCATCATCGTCATCATCTCCTCCGCTCACAGCCTTTCCTTTGCCTTTATCAACCTTGCCATTCCCATTCCCGTTGACTTGATCATCATCACTCTCATCATCTTTATCCAATTCCGCCGCTTCTTCCAAAACCTTTCTTCTCTTCGCTCTACCCTCCTCATCCTCCCCATTCCCATCCTGACCTCCGGCACCATCACCAGCGCCGCCGATACGTAACGTATCTTCCGAAACGGGTGTTAAGGGCGGCAAACCCTGTTGCTTTCTCTTCTTCTCCAACGCGGCACGTTCAGCAGCAAGTAGTTCCGCTTTCAGATCGCGACGGAGGACGTCAGAGGTGTTGGTCTGACCCGGTTGACGGAATTTCAATTTGGTATGTGCCGCCAGGGAGAGCTTGGAGATTTGTTGAGAACCAGCTTTGGTCTCGCGTCCTTGGGTGGGATTCCATGTCGGTCTGTGAGCCTGTGACATCGTGCCAGATAGATTGCTTCGGCGAGAGGGGTCAAAGAGCGAGTCAAATGATCTGTAGTGATGATGCAGAAATAGGGAGAGAGAATAACGGCAGCTTAGACGATTGATTTCAACGACAGAGAGCTTTTGAATGAACGATTCAACATACTCAGATTTGATCCCGTCCTCTCCTCCCAGTACCGGGAAATCTCGGCGTTATGACCACCACCCCCCTTCTCCTTCTCTTGTGCTGAGCTCTTCTACCTTCTCCCCTCCAAGGTCTGAACATCGCTCTCTCGCACGACCACTCATACATACTACACTCATGAGACGTCCAAAGCCACAAATGATGCATATGTTCACAAAAAACGTCCCAAACCACAAGCCTTCTACATCTACATCTACAGACCTGCACTTGGACTATTGACCAAAGCTTTCCAACCCAACATACTCTACACCTTTGCCCTCTTGAATCTGACCAATGACAAATGCCTCCTCCCCGTTCTCCGTGATGCTCGTCAGAGCAGCTTCGACCTTTTCTTGCGCCACGATGATCACCATACCCACACCACAGTTGAAGGTCCTGACCATCTCCTTCGCCTCCACACCTCCTGCCTTCATCAACCATCTCCACAATCCCGGTAATTGGTATGTCGTCAGATCAATCTTGACACCGAGAGTACTTGATGAATCGAAGATTCTAGGGATG